>NC_052621.1:15372409-15669909 GCF_016545825.1 Eucalyptus grandis
AACCTAAACATGCACCATATAGGACTTACCTCACCTCAGTACCTCCCTACACATTAGTACATCTCATATACATATATAAACGCAACAAGCGTAACTCAAAAATTGGAACACCTCATATCATTCATCAATTATTCACAAGGGTCCTGATTATAAGGCCAAACCGTTATAACACGTCTCATTCCATGCCACACAATTTTATCCCATAATCAGGTGCAAGTATCTCAACACTCAAGTGTGTTCCAATTATTTACAACCCAACGGCCACGGCCAACTCAACAGTTGGCAGTCATCCGGGATAATCGGGCATTGTTCTACTTCGTCGGGCACGGTAACGTCTACATTTAGACGGCATTCCACACAGAATATCGATCCAGCCTCTATTGTGACCGGCATCCGTTGTCAAGGGCATTCCATAAAAGAGTATCGGCCCAATCTCCACTGCAACTAGCATATGTTGTCAAGGGCATCTGAACTTAATCAGGCATCGTCCCACGTGAACGTATCAGGACGAGTTCTGATAATGACCACACGCACATTCATGCTCGGCCAAGAATATCGTGCTTTGCACTCAAATACTTCCATTTCAAATAATGGATTTAGTCAATCTTCTTCGTATTAAAAATACCTTGTAAAATAATTGTATGTGGTCACATGTGGCATCCAAAAATTTAGACAATCCTCGGATAGGTGACAGTCATGATCGATCGATGGGAGTATCGCCGGACTGTGGCATTGATATCATTTATGGGCATTAATTCGTATTTGTTTATTGGATTGATATGATATGTCTAGCAATGGACTGATCAACCGTGCAACAAGAGAAAACTTTGGACTATGAATAATATTTTTCTAGTTATGAAGGGATGGAATTTGGTCCTGCGTGAGGATCATATGCATGCTGAAATTTAAGGATAAAATTTTGAGGAGTTGGGTCGAACTTGAGGATCATGTACGTCTCTTCATTGTGCATTTCAACAAGTAAGGAAAAGAAATCTTGCCGCTTGATCGGAATTCTTTTTCCATGCAAGAACTTTGGTTATGCATTTGTACATGAAACAATTGGATTATGAGAATGTAAAATTTATTTCTTTAAGAAAAATAATAAAATGCTTCATAATGGTGCAAAGATTATGGGTTTATATTATAAAATATATGGGCCTTTTATTTGGACTTTCTTTTGGCCCCAAAACTTTTGAAATCAAGCAACCTGTTGACACCTAAATTTTGGCGACCCATTTAGACATTTAAAAAATTATGGGTTAATTTTATCCCTGAAAAAATAAAATCACATGGCATATAGTTTAGGAACATTTTTGTTTATTTTATTGGACCGACGGCGAGTGCAAAATTTTTCACATATTCCGTTCAGATTCTTCACACATTTAGGCAATATACACCAAATGATATATTTTCAAGCAAAAAGGAAAATTTTGGATGGGATATTTGATAAATACAAAAGGTAATATTGCGCGGGGTGCAACGATATATTCAGTGGTATTTTGCATGAGCAAAATTAGAAAGTAAAATATACCACGGAGATCCAATTTTTTGGCTTATAAAAGGGACCGCGTACGGACAAAGTTGAGGGGGAGGCCACATATTGATACATACGGCCATAGCACAGCGCACACAAAAATCGGGAGACGGCTTCAATTAGAGAGAAAGAGACGAACGATTTTACAAAGGGAAAAGGAAGCACGCTCGTCCAAGTCGAGAAGGCTGGCTTTGTCCCTTGCGCCTGCAGCACATCCTCCTGCTGATTACCTCTACGAAGCGTTTACGGTTCCTTTCATTGGACGAAGCTCCCACTGTGCCGAGTTCCTCCAATTGCCGCTTCTGTCTCCTGGTCAAGCCGTGATCTTCTGACAATCCACCCACGTTGATCCGTGAGCATCTTCGTGAAAGTCAGCGTAGTCAGCGAGAGTTGACTAATCCTTTGGTCTTGGTTCATATTAGTGGAACACCACCTGTTGTGGTGCCTCTTTGTTTCCCAGCGTGTTTGTCCACTTCAAATCTCCCATGTAATTGCATACCGCATGAAGTTTAGCAACTTGCTTTCGCCGCGTTCAAAAGACACGTGATCATCCTGATCATCCTTGCGGAGCAACGTCGTGAACAGCCACCACGAGCCATCGTCAGACATTCCTCATTGTGATTCTCGTGGTCTACTGTCCGTCCATATTCAGAAAAAATATCTGAGCCATACCGCAAATTAGGTAAGAATCTTGATTAATTCAGTTTCATATATCCTATGCGTAATTTGTAGATTGCGACCATGTTTGAATGTTTAGTTGATATTATCATGTCCAAAAGAAATCTTTTGCATTCTCGTGAATTAGGAAATTTTCCTAATTTCATAACGTGGATACGATTGACAGTCCGATTTCACACTCGAAATACGACTCGCAATCACACGGAGAAAAATCGCTAATCCGATCTCACGCTCGAGATACGATTCGCGATTTTATTTGAAATTGGCCAATCCGATCTCATGCATGAGATATGATTCGTCAATTTATTCCAAAATGGACATGGATGATATCTTGCCTGATTTGTTGCGTGCTAATCTTGATGTCTTATTTTGATTGCTCCTGTAAAAGAAAAGAAAAATCCGAAAAAATCTGAGTTAGATTAGGTTCGTTTAGAATATTCATTGTTTTAGGATTATCCAGCACGTTCATAATAGGAATTTTATTTCGAATTTTCAAAAATAAAAAAAATCAAATCAATTAATTTAGGTTGCTAGTTCTTTTTTAATTTGGATTGCATGTTTAATTATTTGGCAATTATTAATTTCGAAATTTAAAAAAAGTGAAAAAAGGAAAAACACAAAAAATGTCATTTGCATGTCATATAGAATTAGGTTCATGAAATGCATGTCATTTTAGTGATTATTGTTAGGTTCATTTCTAATTAGAAATTGCCCATCATTAGATTAGGTCATTTAATAAATGTCGCGTGACATATAGCTCGCATATTAAATTGTATGTCGCATATCATTTTAGTTAAAATAATCTTGTGCGTCATCGTATTGCATCACACGTAATTAAAATTAAGTCATTTTGGTTAATTTAGATTGCATATTTAATTATTGCATGTTCATTAAGAAATCATTAGTTTTTCTTTACTCATTCATATAGTTTAAGACCTATTGTCATGTCATATCATTTCATGTTAAATTAGTGGTATGCATTTGATTCTCATTAAATAAGTGAAAACAAAAAGAAAAGAAATTGCGTGTTAATTAGAAATCATATCTAGGATTGTTGATGTGAATTCTGATCTAACAACGCAGATGCTTTCGTTGCTATGAGGTAAGTCCCTGCATTTTTTTATTTGCTTTCTTGGATGTTAAATTGGTGGTTTGCGCACCTGCATGATCGCCTCACGTGTTAGGGAATTAAAATCAATTCAAATTGCTTGCCAAACAATTTTTTCAAAATAAAAGATAAAGGTACCGAAAGGGCATTAGAGAAATCTAGTGTAACCAAGTCCCCGTACCCATAATCTCTGGTTTGTAGGAGTAAAGTAAATCTCCCATTACTTTACTTGGGTTTCTAATCGACCCACTAAAAATAGATTGTGGCGACTCCTAATTGAAAATCAATTGTATGTTAAGAACTCGAATCTAAGTCACGAATTGGTATGGGCTTGGGAGAGCCCGAGTTAAGTTTAGGCTTAACAATCCATTAGCCAAACCCTAGGTGGTTCACACCCGACGAAAAATTGGTCGCGACACAACCCATGGGGGCCCTAAAGCTGTCGACCGAAAGAAGGGGGGGGGAGGAGAAGAGAACCGGACAAGGGGGAGGGAGATGCCATCTTACACTTGTCCATGCTTACCTTAATCATCTTCCACTTGTGCTTCCCATGAAAACGCTTGTCACCTGCATGCAAAATAAACAAAACAATTAACTAAAGAAAACCAAAAGTATTCGGTTGAAGCAAAGGAGAGAGTGAGACCGAGAGAGTTCGAGCGGGCAAGCAAGTGAGAGGGAGGAAGAGAGTTCGAGTGAGAAAGTCTGAGAGAAAGAGAGAGTTGTAAGGGTGCATCGGCAAGGGGAAGAAGGAGACCAGCCCTGCCATGCGTACGCCTGCTGTTGTCGTCGACAATGCCTAGCTTCACCGTCGATTGAGCCGCACCCGAAGTCCTCAAGTTGCCGTTTTGCTTGCTGTGATTGCGTCGGACTTAAGGCAAGTGAAGTCCATTGATCTACATTATGATGTGTTGTTGATGTCTAGTAAAGTATGATAGATCTTGGAGATGCTTGAATCTTGATGTTGGATATTAGAATTTCGAAAGGATAGAAGTAATTTTTGGACTAGCAAACTGTTTCGTGGAAAAAACAGCTTGACCTTTGGCGACTCCGTGAATTTTATGCAATTATATAGTTGAAATTTGACTTTGTGTCCTTAATGAAAGTTGTAGATAACATCTTGAGGAGTAACATACTAAAATTTTAGAAGAAACGGAGAAGTATTTGTCGGTAAAACAATTTTTCTTTGAAAGTGTTAAATCTGGAAACTGTTACCGAGGGTTAGAGAGAGTTATAGTGATTATAGCTCTTGATCTATCATGAATCCGACTCCGAGTTCCTCAAGAAACTTTTACCTTTAGGTTTTATCTATAACATATCAAAATCTCAAAGTTTTATGAGTTCATTTAGGGGTTATACTGAATTTGTTATTAAAACTGTGCAATAGTGATGTTTGAAGTTTTATGGCTGTGATGCACGGACCATTGCGATTTATACGAAATTTTATTAACTCGGTGTTCTTCATAAAAAATTTCCCCAAAGACCTTGTTTATAACATGTTAAATTCTTAGAATTTATTAAGATAATTTACTAATTTTTCCAGAATTTCAATTAGTGGAGTGCATTCTGTTTTGTTCGAAAACTGTTTTATTTCAAGAACAATTGAATTGCTCTAAGTTGTGATGCCTTGGGTCATCATTCATACAATGGATGCCGTGACATTTAGCATATCATATGACATCAAAAATGAAATTCATGAGGTTTTGTAAACTCATTGAAATTTATGATTGTATTGCATCAAATGTTATTTTCAAAGTGAGACATATATGTATATATTGTGATGTTGATGATACCGTCGGACGGCTAAGACGACGATGCCTCGGGAGTGTCAGGATGCCTAGAGGTGTTTGCTGGAGGTCCTCGGGAGTTTCGAGATGCCCGGTTGTAAGTATTGTACTTAATCCGAATGGAAGGGGAAACCATTTTCATGGTGAGCCCTGGATGTGCCTCGTGATGCCAGGTGGGGTGCGAGATGCCCGGAGATGTGTGCTGAATGCCTGGAGGTGTGTACCAAAGGTCTCGCGATGCCAGGATTGGATGCGAAAGCCCGGAGGGATGCAAACACTGGTCCCCGAGGAAAATGAGATCCTTTTGAATATCAAAGTGGGAAATGAAACATGCGCATGTGTGTGCATATGACATGGTGCATAAATTATCTATGAATTTGAGTTGGTACTATTTGGCATTGAAAATGTGGTCATTAAGGCATTGAATGGATCTTATGGAGATATATGCATGATTGTATAGATGATATGTACATTTCACATGGAATCTTGGTAATCTTGCTTGTTGTATTGTGTAGTTTGATGGATTTTTTACTGTTGAGTGGTTGTACTCACCCCTTTTAGGGACTAACATTTCAAACTAGGAGATATGTCTCTGTTGCCAGTCACCCCCGGTACTTTCTATGGTATACCGACCGATGTCGAGTGCAAGTGTACGAAGCATCATCACCTCGAGATACGGGGGTTAGTTTTTGTTCGTGTGCGGGTTCTGGTTTTGTACAACGTTGGATCACTTGCCGGCCTTATCATTCAAGAGTTTCTATCTGTGCATGTTCGTCGTGATGGGATCATGCTACGGATGCTGTCGCCACTGCTAGCTGATGGATCGGGCTGGGTGTGACTGAGTGCGATGGGTGGAAGATGAAACTTTTTGGACTGCCAACACCGAATGATGGATTGATGTACATGACTGTTGTGGAGTCGGGTACTTTTGGTTATAACCGAGCTTAGAAAAGCCTTGGCTTTTTGATGTACCGACTCATGATGTTCATCAAATTATGTAAATAAAAGTGTTCGGCTCTAACCTATATAAAATGTGTAGTTAGTGTGCATTGCATTATTTTGTTTGAGTATGGGATAGGGAGATTTTGAATATGCTTCCGCTACATAAACTGCGGACCGATTTAAATGATATAAACCCTCAGGACTTATGGACCCATTATAATTCTATGGTATCAAAGTGACATATTATTAGGGCAAATGAAAGGTAAGCAAACTATGGCGACCCTAACAGATCGGGGTTGTTTCGGGGGTGCCCCACACACAGTCAAATCAAACCATAAAACGTGATATTCTCCAATTTCAAAATTCCATGATTTTATATAGTACATAAACATTTTTGGCGTCAAAAACCGACACCCAATATTTTTTTATTTAAATACCATAAGATTCAATTTTTGCAATAATAGTCCATAACAACAACCAAGCATCCAATTGCACAATTAAGCGATCAATCTCACATATATTATCAAGCATATGCTCTAAGCATGCCAAAAGTCAACCACATCACCAAATATACATTATTTATCAAGCTAGATACCAAGAACAATCGGCCCTAACTAATAGAAACGGAGACCACTCGCATGTCTCTAAGTTTAATTCCAGAAATCTAATCAAACAAGTTCAAAAAATTCTCAAATTTGAATATATTGTAAATGACACATAAACAAACACTTTTCATGCAGACACCTTAGCCCAGATCTTTCTATATTAAAAGCAGTAAATCGCCCAATCTGTTACCAAAATTGTGTCCGTTTCCAGAAATCACATTTTCCAAAACCTATTTGGTTCAAGATCCAAATTTGTCCGTTTGGTCTAAAATTTGACTATGTTAAATTAAAAAATGCGAGGAAAAATTGAACCCTAAGAGTTGATAAAAATCCTTTGAACACCAAAAGGTCACTGTTTCCAACACCAACTGAGATTTTGTTTTGGATGAAACGAAACTAAAATCTCATTCTTTTAAATCTCTTAAATCTTGAGTAAAATATATGTCATAGCCGAAGGTGTCTAGAACATTTTTTAAGAATGAATCAACCTCAAAATCGTAGCACATATTTCCCCACAAAAATCACAAACGGCAAGGGTCCAGTAACCAGATTCGAGAGAAATTCACTAAATTAGACAAACCACCCTCATTAGTGCTAATGTAATTGATTAGATTAACACTAATCCATTTAAGACTAATCTAACCACACTAGATTAACACTAATCCATTTAAGGCTAATCTCACTTAATACTAATTTAACTAAACTAATTAGATTAATCTAACCCCCTAAGTGCAATTAACAACATAATTAAGGATTAGGGAGTTAACTCACTGGATTAGTGAGGCAACGGGTTCACAACGATGGCGGCGCGACTGCGATGAGATCCTGTGTCTACGGCGACTCCAAAGGAGGCCCATAAGAGGTTGAAAACTAGCCTTGCAAGCTCACGACTTGCTAGAAAAACATGTTCTGCTTATGTGGCTGCTGATCAGGCTAGTTGGACACGGTATGAGGACGATGGGGCGAGCTAGCGGCCGCAACAGGCGGATGTGAGGACGGCTAGCTTGGGGATGGCTGGCGGACAGCGATGGCGAGCGATGCAAGGAGCTAGTCATGGTTGCCTGCTAAGGTGATTTGGCGTTAGGGCTGCAACGAAGGCTGGTCGGCTTGGGAACTAGGTGGTCGAGCGGGCTGTGGGACAGTGGCTTGGCTGGCTATAGCTGATTTTCTAGATGAGGCGGCAGTAGAAAGACAGAGAGGAAATGAAAAAATGAAGGAGATGAAGTGAAGAAGAAGAAGAAGAAGAAGAAGTTGCTACAGTGGTTCTACAGGGGGGTTCACACACAAATGGAGAAAGGGAGGAGAGAGAGAAGAGAGAGGGGGACAAGGGGTCATGCAAGTCCAGGCATGAACCAATGGCAAGCCAAGAGAAAATCAAGCAATGATCATAATTGGCACAAAGTCTTCAGCCCACAAAAGTCCTTGCATCCTCCAATGGCCATTTTCCACCAATTTTTTTTCACAAAACCAACCTAATTGACAGCCAAAATTGCCTCCCTTGCTACCCACATGAATTTCCATCTAATTTCTTTCACTTTCTCACCAAACCAAGTCATTTTGGTGGTCAATTTATCCCTTGAAGCTGCCATACGAATATCCTTTTTATTCACCACATATCCATCCAATTTGAAGGCCAAAAATCAACATGAAAGTGGCCATCCGAGTTTTCACCATTTTAATTTGCAGAATTGATATTTCACAAAAAAATCCCGGACTCAACGAAAACTTCCCCAAAGATGAGACGAGGTCCTAAAAATAAATTGTGACACGCTCGAATGTTCGATTCCCAAAACTGAGTTCAATTTCTTAGTTAAAATCAAATGGATGCAATTTTAACGCTACCCAACTTACGAGGTAGCATTCAGGGATTTTATCGCGTTTAACTTGTGATCAATAATTTTCGATCCACATTTGTACATCTCCAACTCATCAGCGACTCTCGATTGTCGTAAAAATCTTAAAGTTTCAATTATGGGAATCGAGTACAGAATTGACAGAAAATTGAGTTAGTGCCATTTGACGCGAATTTTGCAATCATGTGGAATCATCCACAATTTAATTACGTCATTCCATCGAATCGACCTATATCTGATCACTAATCGATTATAATGGTGCCGTATTGACCATTGCCAATTATCATGGTCGAGTAGTTGATTTTTGATCAGATTCTCAAGTATGTTGCATTTATATACCTTAATGGCTTCACATGGTAGATGAGTTAACTCGTGAGTGATCAACTCAGAGAAAAATGACCATTGGTGCCGTATTGACCATTGCCAATTATCATGGTCGAAAATTCAAGATGTTACAACTCTTCCCCTCTTATAAAAATTTCGTCCTCAAAATTTAAACCATTTTAATTCTTTTTCGAAAGGGTGGGAGTATTGGCATTTCACCGATTGCTCGCTTCCCATGATGTTGCCAGACCACTTTGATAAAAAAAGATCGTCTTATTGCGCAGCACTTGCTCCTTTCGATCCACAATCTGAACTGGTCTCTTCATGTACGACACTTTCTCGAATAACTTTGAGGCGTTGACTGGCTGTTGGACTAACTCAAGGCCCTTAATTTTATGCTCCCCAACTTCGTCCCAATAGACAGGAGTTTTGCATGCTCTGCCATACAACGCTTCAAACAGTGCCATTTGGTACTTTGTTAATAACTGCTACGATGAGCTTCTAAAAAAATCTCCTCCCTAAGCTTTGCATCGTCAGGTATACACAATGGCTCACGAAACTTTAATGTTTCGTCCTCAGAAACTTGAAAGTCAACTTTTCTCTTTTCCGTATCTTCCTGCAGAATCTGAATCTCAGGATCTGCCAACTGCAATGTCTTGATTCTTATTTGCACTTCCAGTTCAATTATGAGACTGGCCATAAGACTTGAAAGTTGGCCTACCTCAAATTTGAAAACCGAATCCCAAGCTCCTTCAAGTATGATCCACTCCTGAATCACCATTTGTATAATCGATGATCCGACTCAACGCATCTTCGACCTTGTTAGCTTTTTCGAGATGATATAGGATGTCGTAGTCATATTCCTTGAGAAGTTCCATCTAACAACGATATCTCATGTTCAACTCCTTTTGAGACAATAAATACTTTAAACTCTAATGATTTGTAAAGATTTGGAACTTTTCTCCGCACAAGTAATGCCTCCAAATCTTCAAAGCGAAGATAATTGCTACGAGTTCTAAGTCACGTGTCACGTAATTTAGCTCATGAGACCTCAGTTGACGGGATGCGTATGCAACCACTCTTCCATGTTGCATTAAAACGTAACCGAGTCCTCTAAATGACGCATCACTAGAGATCTCATACCCTCCAGGACCAGATGAAATTGTCAACACGGGTGCTGTAGTCAGCTTCTGTTTAAGCTCTTGAAAACTATGCTCGCACTTGTTTGTCCATACAAACTTATTTTCCTTCCTTAGCAATTGGGTCAAAGGCACGATTATTGCTAAAAATCTTTCTACGAACTGTTTATAATAACCCGCCATTCCTAAGAAACTTCTTATCTCTATCACTGTTGTGGTCTTAGCCAATTGATCACGGCTTCCATCTTGGTCGGGTCCACGAAAATCCCCTCACTAGAAATCACGTGACCTAGGAAAGCTACACGAGTCAACCAAAACTCGTACTTATTGAACTTGACGTACAATCCATGTTCTCGAAAGGTCTAAAGTATTGTCCTTAAATGTCTTTTGTGCTCCTCAACGGTCGTGTTCACAATAGTTGCCAAGTAACCTTGGCAACCCACATCCAGTAATTGGTTGCCTTAAGCGACGAGATTAAGGTAATCCCTCCTCCTCGACTTCTAATAAACTCGAAACTTTCACTTGCTAACGGTTTAAATTGGATTATTTCACAATAACAATCCATTACAGCAAGATGCTCCTTGAGCCAACCCTTTTCATTTACGATATCAAAGTTATACATAGGCAAAATAGTCAAGTACAACTCTAGCCAATGATTCTCCTTTCTACGACTTCATTTCAATAAACCAAAGTTCTACAAGCTTAATCATATTTCCTCTGCGCCATTCTAATAAAATTAGCCTGGGAACATTCTCCCCCTGATCGACACATAACTTAGTTCATTCTTGTCCCCTTCGCCATCCTAGTAGTGCCCTGTCTACAGTAGTGGTGGCTGTATTCCCATAGGCCTGTGTGAACAGTCCCTAATCTAGTGGCGTGCTAGCCACACCTGTAGCAAACTCTTGTCCTAGAAAAACATGAGGCCGATCCATGTTGTCTCCCATAAAAACGGCATGCACCGTTCAAGTTAGGTGCCAACTTTCCTATCCCGCCTTTTTGGTTGGAAGGGATGGAATACCTCCCTCCCGTCATTGACCTCTTCCCAAACCAATCATTGTCTCTGCTAGGCCCGAACTGCGACCCAAATGCAGCAACTCGCTCATTCAAGTTCCTCTCGATTAACTATGCCCTCTCATACAGAGCGTTGTAATTCTTCAGATTAAACGGCACCAACGCATCCTTAATCTCTGGTTTGAGGCCATCCTCGAGCCTCCTACCTTTGTCTACTGGATCCTCGATCGGTCTTGGCGCGTATTGGGACAGCTCAGCAAACTTCGCCTTATACTGGTCCACAGACATCAGACCTTAATGAAGACGTTGAAACTTTGCCATCTTCTGCTCTCTAGCATAGTCAGAGAAGTACTTTCCATTAAAGATTTCAATGAAGGTATTCCACACCGGGACCACGCCTTTAGGAAACACTTTTCCTCTGGTGGCCCTCCACTAAGTGCTTGCATTTCCTTGCAACTGGTAAACCACCAGGACTACCTTGTCTTCCTCATAGTGCCTCAGCAATGCGAAGGCCTTCTCTAATTCTTGGATCCAGAGGTTACAGCCTCGGGATTGCCTACTCCAGAGAACCTCCGCGGTTTCAGCTTCAGAAACTACTCAACTAAATTGTGCATTGGTCGCTCCTCGATCACATTCCCAAGCGAGACTTCAACAGGTGTGGCTACAACAGCGACAACAACATTGGCAGCAGTAGTAGCGATGGTGATAGCAGTGGCTTGATTCTGCGCTTGATGTCCCATCAAGTTCCCAAGGGTCTCTAGCGCCTGCACAATCCCGTCTATTCTAGGATCGCCGGGTGCTGCTACACTAGTATCGGCCTACCGCGGTACTCTAACACTCGCGCTAGCCTAGGCCGGCGCTCTACCTCAAGTACCGACCCTAGTTAGTGTCCTACCCCGAGTGATAGATGCCACTATCCTCTTCCTAGGAGTCCTCTATTTCGGATCGATCATAAATGCAGACTCTCTACAGACACTTGCTTTCCAATTCTAACACAGAATTAGAAAACTGAGTGACCCACACAAAATAATCAACCAGTCAATCACAGGTGTCAGCATAAGGAAAAAATCTTTCCTACTAACTATACCATGACCCATCGTACCTTATCACTCCAAACACTAACCAGCTCTGATACCACTTAAGGCAGGGATATCACGCCCTGAATCTCGAGAACGCGAACATCCCTCGATAGTCGATAGAAATGCGACATTCCCAGAACGCGTCGCTGACCCATTAATTTTATAAACGTACAGAAGTAAATTGAACAAACTCCAAACAACCAACAATCAAAGGGATAGTAGGAACACACTTTATATACATAACCAGTCGGGTCTACACAACTAAAAGGGTGGTGTGAGGATGGTAAGGCCAGCCTCGAGCGAGGGCCGACAAGGCCTCGCCCAGGGCAAGTGACGATCACCGACCCTCACTTGGGGCCGACGAGGCCCTCCGAGATCTGGCAAGCCTCGCCAGCCCCAAGTAAGGACTAACGAGGCCTCGCCAAGGGCGAGCGACGATCGTCGACCCTCGCTTGGGGCTGGTGAGGCTCGTTGAGATCTGGCAAGCCTCGCCGGCCCCAAGCGAGGGCCAACGAGGCCTCACCTAGGGCGAGCGACAATCACTGGCCCTCCCCTGGCCAGGCGAGGGCCGACCACCCCCGCCCAACTCTGGCAATTGTTGCCCGGCCCCTCCGGCGATGGGCGGCGGGGGGGAGAGGAGTTGCTGATTTTTTTTTTTAACAATTTTTTTTTAAATAAATTTTTTAACTTTTCTTTTTAGTTTTTGGTGAAAATAAGATAAAATGAATAAACCTTTTTTTTGGGAAAAATAATTAAAAATAATTAAAAAAATCCATGTGGAAAATAAAAAATTATTTAAAATGCCATGCGAGCATTTTTAACGAAAAATGCTAACGGTATTAACTTTAGAACTCGATTGAAAAAATTTGACAAGTTTTAAAACTTGATTGCACTTTTTGCAAGTTTTAGGACTCAATTGCTTTTCGTGACAAGTTTTAGGACTTTTGGAGACTTATCCCTTAACTTTTTGGTCAACCCTTTAACCAAAAGTCAACCAGTCAACCCCGAGTCAAAAATTGACTTTTTACCCAAAAAATATTCCATTTAGCTTTAATTTCACTTTTGTTAAAGCAATTTCTTGAAAATTCAAAGATTTGACCAAAAAATCAACATTTTAGGTGGTCAAACCTTTGACCAAAAATGGAAAAAATAAAAAATACACAAATATATTTATTTTAATGTCAATTTGACTTTTGTGTCGAAAATTTCATAAAATCTAATTAAGAACCTTGATTTCTAAATTTTTCAGTTTTAGATTCTAAATCGACCAAAAATAAAATAACTTTTATTTTAGCCATGATTAGGTGTAGTTCTTTCTTTGACATTTGGTTTAAGGACTATTTTAGATCCGCTTATGCATTCAATTTCACGATTTACCAAGTCAAAATGAAAATTGCCGTTTTGAGCCCTAATTAGGGGACTAAAATTGATTCTTCATAACTTGTGAACGGATGATTGTTTCTTACTCATTTCCTTAAGATAAGTTCAAATTCGAAATCAATTTTGAGAAATTTAAACCAAAACTTATCAATTTGAAGAATATTATCCTCTCAAGCATAAGAAAATCAAACAATTAAGCTTTAATCGACAAAATTCGAATTGACCCATTTATGGTTATGGTTTAACTTCAAAAATTAGGTTCAATTTTAATATTAGGCCTAGATTCATTTTTGACATAAGCTCGAGCGCTTCAATTCAAGGTCAATTTGAATGTGATAAGTGATCTTACACATGGGTAGTTCATTAAATAAGACAATTGTAACATCAATTGAATTGAATTTTAGTTAATTTGCAATGCCCATTGAATTGCAAATATTACATTTTTAGTCCTTTAGGCCTAATTTAAAGCACCCATGGTTTTAAATCGTTACTTTTCACAATAATCATTCAATTAGGTCAATAAAAGACCTATAAATCATGTTCATAAGGTTTGATTAGCTTAATTGTACCTTAATTGATCAATTTCTTCTTAAATATGGTAAAATTCATTTTCAATTTGGTCCTATAGGGACCAAATTGCATAAATTTTAGAACCATGGGGGTTCCAACCGGACCAAACCGATCAAGAATCAGTCAAAAACCAGCCGAACCAAACTAAATCGATCTAACAGCTGATGGTGAGGATGGCCAATTCAGCCTCTTGCCTGTCGGTTCCTGACCTTCGACTATCGGTTCTAGAATCCTTACAATGTCAATTTTATTTATGCACCCTCAATTTCCCAAAAAATTGTATATTGGTCCTCAGATTTCATAAAATTGCATTTTGACACCTAATTGAGCATTTTGATGCAATTCTCGATTTTGACTTGGGTTTTCTCAAATCAAATCCACTAGATCAATTACCTAACATCTCTAGATCATATTAGAGCCTTTGAAATCAATTTTTGATCGTTGGATCAAAATTTTGATTGTTAGATTGAACCGACAAACGAATTGGGTGGTTTAGGAGTAATATATAAGCTCATTTTCCCTCCATTTTTTAGGAGGTCTCATTTTCATGAATTTATAAAGAAAAATCTCCAACATACTCTCCCTCCAGCTCTCTCTCTCTCTCTCTCTCTCTCTCTCTCTCTCTCTCATCCCTCCATCTCACGCGCGTTTTCCGATCGCCGGTGTATGCACCCACGCTAGCAACCTTGCCATCATCAATCAGCCCCTCCATACAAAGATCCTTGACCTGCTAGTGCTCATGGTTTGAAGAACAAGCCACCGGATCTTCATCAACGGCTTCAAGTTTCACCAACGGCTTTGGAGATCGATTCAATTGGACCGGTTCTATTTCAACATTAAGCCGACGATCCAACCAATTTGCAAGTGATTTTTGCTGTTTAAATCTAGTTCGTGGAGGTTTGAACATGTTCTGGTGATTTGATTCGATCGATTTTGACCAAAGTCGACAAAAACACATCAAAAGATAACAATCTCGAACCCCGTGAAGCAAGACTGGATTAACCTGTCAGAGCTAGGGTTCAATTTTAAGTTAATATACTATATTTAGATGTTAGATCGATGGATTTTAATGTTGATTTGTTGTGCTTGAGTGTTCTTGATTGATTTTGAATGATTGAACTTGATTTAGCCTTAATCTGCATTTTTGTAGTTCTGTTATAGGCTTACTATTTTGGCTAAAACAAGATATGAAACGACTTTATTTGAGTTTGAGTCTTTCTAGACTTTGATAGTACACATCACTAGCTTCAAATCAATGGGTCGCATGCCCTGATCAAGTGTCGTTTGACTTTCGAAAAATACCTCCAAATATAAGCGATTGTGCAGTAGTTTAGGTTAGTTTTCAACTCTGTTCTTGTTCCAACTTCTGTCCTTTTTTATTTTGTGCAATTTCTTATGTTAATTTTTGGAGGAACTTTCCTTTATGGAAGTTGATTACTATTGTCTTGAGAATATTTATATTTTTTTCGGAATTTTTAGACATAATTAACTAGGTTAAAACTGTTCAAATCTAAACCTAGGTCAATCTCCTCTTAGTTGATTCCTGATTGTCATTTTTGTATAGATTTCTATGTCAAGTTCTAGAGGAATTTTCCTTCATGAAAATTGCTTAATAGTGTATAGCATGTTTTGTAATTTTTTCATGATTTTTGGATTAGTTTAACTAGTTCAAAATCGCCTAGATCTGAAAATAGGACAAATGCTCTACACTATTCCAAATTGTGATTTGGTAAAATTGAGTCCATAAATGAGTTTGTTTGATCTTAAATCCTTCATGAAATTTTAAATACATGCTATATGTGTTCAATCGATGCATGTTTTGCAAAGTCTTAATATTGACAAGTGAGTCAATTTCATGAATTAATGTGAAAATGAGTTGAAGCAATACATAGTTTAGATATGCATATCTGTCTTGCTATATTTGCTACGACTCATGCGATCACATTTAGGTTTTGAACTCCTAACAACAAATGTTCATCATTGCATGCTTTGTATGGAGGATTTTTTTTTTTCTTTTAGGAATTTTGCATATCTTGATATGAATGAAATCATGCACATTCTGTGAAATTGATGCTGTAACAAAAGCATATTGTATATGCATCTTGCCATGCTTATTTGAGTCATTTAGAGTCCAAATTTTGTGATCATGCCTTCTTGACAATCAAACCACATGTTACAAGGTTTGCATATATGTTTAGGTCATATTTTTTTTTAAATCATTTTGAACATTAAATTTGTGTCACAAAAATGTTCATTACACTTTGAATTCTCAAACATATAATTAGGAATCTTAAATCATTTCATAATGTCATTTAATTTGTATGACATTTTGTATGCCGACCTGGGATTAGATGACTACCTAAACTTTCCATCACATCTAATTAGACGTGCGGACCCCTAGAGTGCCATAACTTTGGCCAAAGGGACACTTAAGTGCCATAACTTACGAAAGGTACACTTAAGTACCACATTTTAAGAAAAGTAAGACACTGAGTGCCATCTCCGGCGAAGTTGGCCGGAAATCATACGTGGCATTAAAATATTAATATTTCTCGCTGATATGTCTTGTCGGAGAGAGCCGAGTCGCCTCGAATTCGGCCAAAACGACGTCGTTTTGACATCATTTGAATTTTATAATAATATAAAAATTATTTAAATTAAATTTAAAATAAATTTATTTAAAAACATTTTTAAAAAATTAAAAAAAATTAGAAACTTTAAAACATTGAAAAAATAAAAAAATTGCAAAAAATTACAAAAATTTACAAATTTACAAAAATTTTACAAAATTTACAAAAATTTACAAATTTTACAAAAAATTTAGAAAAAATTTACAAAATTTATAAAAAAATTTACAAAATTTAAGTAAAATTTACAAAATTTACATAAAATTTAAAAAAATTTCAAAAAATTCAAAAAATTTTAGAAAGTTACAAAAATTTAAAAAATTTACGAAATTTACAAAAACTTAAAAAGTTACAAAAATTTCAGCCCTCACCGCCTCCCTTTTTTTTTTAAAATTATTTTTCTGTAACTTTTTTAATTTTGCAAAATTTTTTAATTTTTAAAATAAATTTATTTTTATATTAAAATTAATTAATTTATATATTAAATTTTTTACCATGTCAGCACCAAATTAACGTCGTTTCGGGTGTTGGCCAGATTAGAGCACTTAAATCGGCCAAAACAACGTTGTTTTGGTATAAGTTGAATTTTAATATAATAGAAAAATTAATTAAATTAAATTTAAAACAAAACAATAATATAATTTATTTTTATTTTTAAAAAATGTAGGAGGAGGAGGAGAAAGGCAGCCAACGGTTGAGGGCGGAGCCCTCGTTGCCGCTGCCTCCCCGCCGTCACCGGAAGGTGGGGGAGGGTTGGCCGGGCCCGCCTCATTTTCTTAAATAAAATTTCAAAATTTTTTAAAATTTTTTAAAATTTTTTAAATTTTTTAAAATGTTTTAAATTTTTTAAAATGTTTTAATTTTTTTAAATGTTTTAAAATATTTTAAAATTTTCTAATATTTTTTTAAAATTTTCTAAAATTTTTGAATTTTTTTATTTTTTAACTTTCAATTTCTTTTTAATTTATTTAATTTATTTAATCTTTTATAAATTTTTATAGAATTTTTATAAATTTTTATAAATTTTTAAAAATTTTTACAAAATTTTTTACATTTTTTTCAAATTTTTTTATATTTTTTATAATTTTTTAAAATTTTTATAATTTTTAAAAAATTTATAATTTTTAAAAATTTAACATTTTTAATATTTTAATATTTTGTTAAATATTTAAATAAATTTAGTTTTAAATTATTTTTTATATTAAATTTTTGGTCGTCGCAAGCATTAAAACGACGCCGTTTCGCACTGCCGCCGAAAAATTGACACTTCAAATAAGTTTTGGCCAAATTGGCACTCAAGTGATCCATTTTACTCCGATTTTTGCACTTAAGTGTACCTTTCGTAAGTTATGGCACTTAAGTGTCCCTTTGTACAAAGTTAAGGCACTTGAAGCGTTCTTTTGCCCATCTAATTATAAGTCTCATGTGATTTCTTCATACAATTTGTACATTATTTGAATGACTTTGAGGTTTTTAAAATGCATGCTTGTGTTCTAGTTTTTAGTTACCAACATGCACACCTTTAGAGATATTGATTTTGAGGTACCTAATTGACCTAGTTTGGACTCAAGCCCTTCTAGGAAATCAAAATACACACTTAGAGGTTTCTAATGCCACTAATTTCACATAGATTACTCATCGTTTGGACCACTTTCCATTTTTTTAAAACTAAATCAAAATCTGCAAATGGGATCAAATTCGGACTCTTGTTCTAACCCCTGTTTGGAAAGACTTTTGATATTTTTGTTCTATTTTTCCTATTAGGATTATGTACTTGCCTCTTAATGAAACTTAATTTTCATCATGTTGGCTATGTTGTGTGTAAATTTGGTGATTTTTATACTTGTTTTGATAGGATAAATCCTTACAATATTGGCTGAGTATCCTGTTGTTTTAACAATTTTCTGACTTGCTATTGCTTGTTGTCTGATTTTTGTAAAATCATGTGTAGCTTGTTTAGGAAAACTTTCTTCACGAAAGTTGTTTGTTATTATGTCATGCATATTAGGAAATTTTTTCATACTATATTGTCAATAGGCATTACTCAATTTTGTTGACTTGACATGTTTGGTCTGAAATTGCTTGATATGAACCTTCGGTTGTGTTTGTTTAGTTATACCTTATAGGTTAGACTGTGCATTGAGATAGCTAGTATAAGCACCTAGAGGGGGGTGAATAGGTGCACAAACAAATTCTCGAGATACGGAAGTGATTCTAGGCACACAATAGAAAGGAAAATTTGATCAAAGTAAAGTAAAGGTTAGGGAAGAGAAAATTGAACACAAGATTTATAGTTCGGCTTATCCAAGCCTACATCCACTCTTCCGCACTGACAGCCCACCGGCTGGATTTCACTATGAACAAAAGAGAAGTTACAGCACAGCTTTTCCTTGATTCAACAGTGTAGATGATCTACCACACTTCCTCAAGGTTTCTCACGAATAGAAACTCTCTTTTTTTTACACGATTTTGCTCAACAAATGAATTGACTAAGAACAAAGAGCTTCAGACTTTGGAATTCTTCTATCGTGCACACCCTCGAACAACTGGAACGTCTCCCTTATATACTCCTTCATGCCATTATACCCGTTGGCACTTACCAAATGAATTCCTCCAATCTACCCGTTGGACGGAATCAATTAGGAAGATCATTCAAGCTATTAAAGGAACATGTCGATAGCCCATCAATTATGCTCGTCCATACAATCAGGATCTCGGTTTCCATAAGTAGAACCTTCCAAGTATACTTTGCCAATCATCGGATCCTTAATCTTCGAATCAATTATGATCAAACAAAGGATTCCGTTATGTCATATCCAGCCAAGAGATCTTCTCCAGCCAATTCTGGATAGCCTTTCTTCAACGGATTAGAAACTGTCAATGAGGATAGACTTTAAGTCTTGAGTCTAGCTATCCGGAGGTCTTCAGACTTTAAATAGCAAAGTCTGCAAGCCTTCAGACTAGACTGATGGAAATGTTTTGTCAACTTCAAAATACTTCAAGAGGATTTCTCCAACAATCTCCCCATTTTTGATGGTGACAAAACTTTCCTGCAGATTTGGAAAACTTTGACCTGCAAAACATTTCTCAAACACATATGCATATCTTATAGAGATAAATGGCTAAATGAATAACACTAGAATCTGCAACCACAGAAAATAGGTTAGTCCAGTATACAATAAAGCCATCCATAAGATATCAATAGTAGTTAATAAGCAGTCAAATCCAAATCCCAAATTTAGTCCACATCCAAACACACATGACTCACAAGTCAAGTTAAAACAAACCATAAACCAAACAAGCCAAAAGTTCGACAAATTTAAGTTCAAAGTTTTTCAAGTCTCGCAACTCTCCCCCTTTTTGTCAGCATAAAAAAGATTGAGATGAAAATGGAGTCAAGAATGCTTGGGAACTCGAACAAGCTAGAAATCTCCCATCGACTGAACGATGCATTCCAGCATTTTCAAGTCTTCCTTCAGTTGTGCAACATCCTCACCCTTAGCATTAGCCTAAATCTTGCATCTCCAAGAGAATATCCATAACTCTGCAAAAGTTTGCTGAATTGTCGGTCTGCGTACTAGCGTTGGCACGATCTGATGGAGTAAATGCAGACGATGGTAGATCAGCATAATCACGCAGATTTGGCGAAGAAACATCATGACCTTCCTCGAAACGAGAGGCATAAATATCCTCGGATCTGCTCGGGATCGACCGACTCCCTCACTTGTTGCAGGATTTGAGGACATTCCTCTTTTCTCTTGGTCTCCCCCTGTGTTCATGCCTTCAGGTGGAGAGTGCTCCTCATGTGCTCCTTCTGCTTGATCTCTTTTCTCTTCTTCTTCTTTTTCAACTCTCTCTTTCTCAGCATTTCTTTCTTCTTCTTCTCTTTCCTCCGTTTTTTTTCCTCTGCTTCTTTCTTTGTTCTTTCTTCTGTCTGCTGTTCTGACTCTTTCTCTTGAACGGGTCGACTGAGATTTTTCAAAGCAGAAATAGTGATGTTTTCCTCATCATCTTCATCCTCAACGAGGAGAGCTCTTCTTCTCTTGGATGGAGCATCCATGGGCTCCTTCCCTTTTCTTTTTCCCGCAGAAGAGAATTGATGAGATTTGACTGGAGTCTTCTCCTTAAATTTCTCCAATGCCTTGCTTAGTTCCTTCAGACGCATCTTGGTCACCATTTTCAGTCCCACCACCATATGATCGCACGATCGAGCACAAAGAATTTGCGGAGGCTGAATGTTCAGATGTCTGAATAACTTCGTCACAAGTCCTGGATAAGGAAGTTGACCTCTGTCCTTCATCACAGCTCTATACATGTGGAACATAATAGTGTGAGGAAGTGAAAACCTTTTCCCAGTGATGATTGCATACATTAGCTTTGCCTCTGAACTTGAGACATCAGTCTTGGAAGTTGATTTCGGTCTAAGACAATTGATTACAATTTTGTGCAGCAAGATGTTGAATGCACTCATCCTTGAATAGGAAATCTTTTCCTTTGTTCTCCTGTCCTTAACAAGTTCCAGTGTAGTACGAGCAATAGAAACTTTGATATGTTGATATCTTCCTCTCTCAACTCCTAACACATATGCCAGCATATTCATATCCACTACAAAGTCTTGATCTTTGACACTGAAGGAAAATCTATTCACATCCAAGAAACTAAGATTTGAATAGAAATATGCAGTTAGTTGAGGATAAGCCTCTGTGGTGTCAGAGCAGAATTTTTCAAGTTGAAGATGAGCGAACTTTTCCCTTAAGTTCACATTCACAGCATCCAGAAAATCAAAATCCACACTCCTAGGGTTTATCACCCCACGCTTCAGCAATTTTGAGTATAGATCCTTCTGTTCCTTCGATCTAAACAACTCTCCCCTTTTTCCTCGATTTTCCGCCGCAACTCCCATTCTTGGTTGAAATTGGCTGTATAATTTGTCATCATCATTTCCATCTACCGGATTAATTCCCCAATCACGAGGATCACTTAGGATATTCGCAAGGGTTTCTTCTGCCACCCATTTACGAGCAATTCCCAAACTTTCCATTTTTCGCAAAAAGATATATTCATTTCCATATCCTTTGTCTTTAAGAAAATCATCGACATAGTTCAATGGAGTACCAGTCCCTTTTAAAGCACGATATAGCTTATAAATAAAAGAGGGCCTTTGAACTCTTACAGGGTCTGCATCTTCAATGATTTCTTCATTTTGTTGATGATCAACATCTTGAGGACTAGATGGAGGAGAATGACGCCGCGAGAATGTTGTGGGCTCTATTGCTGATTTGGAGACACTTCTTCTTCGGTGAGATCGAAGTGCGTAGGCCCCTCACTCATTCACCGTGGTCCCCTGCTTGCGATCCTCGAAGACTTTCTTGAAGACGACATCTTTCTTAGTCTTTGAAAGATTCCTTGCTTGACTTTCCCAAGAAAGATGAGAACTTTTTCGAAGATTAAACAAGAGAAGAAAACAGGAATGGAAGATTGATGCTTTTTAGGGTTTTGGAGTTAAGCGAAGAGAAACTGACTGTATATAAGACAGTCGAAAGGAGGGGATACCAATCGTCGTAATGGAAAGTGAAAAGATGCCTTTTAAAAATAACTGCATTTTTCGAAAAATGGTCATTTCAAAATAACTCCTTTTTCTACAGGAAACGATGCAATAATCTCATCAATTAAAGATAGCGGTTGAGATAACAATAATCAAACACGGTTGATAAACGTACCTTTTCAAGATGAGATTAGAGAGAAAAAATAACTTATAGTCAAAGTCTTGCCGTTAAAGTCTTATTTGTCTGAGTCTGAGAGTCTCTAGACTTTAACTTTTTCAAACCTCAAAATGTTGAGTCTGGAACGGATAATTTCAAATTGATTTTTCTCCAAAGGCTTTGTAAATATATCCGCTAGTTGGTTCTTTGAGTCAACAAACTGGATCGTAATTTCTCCATTTTGAACATGATCTCTAATGAAGTGATGTCGAATCTCTATATGCTTTACTCTTGAGTGAAGAATTGGATTTTTGGTGAGATTGATTGCACTTTGGTGTTGTCACATTTAATCTCCGTGCATGAATCTTCAATTCCAAAGTCTCTTAGCTGTTGTTTTATCCACAGAATTTGTGAACAACAACTTCCGAGAGCTACATATTCTGCTTCTGCTATAGAGAGAGCTACTGTACTTTGCTTCCTTGAAAACCAAAACACTGTCTTGCTTCCAAGTAGTTGACAGGTACATGAGGTGCTCTTTCTATCAACTCTACATCCGGCTAAGTCTGCGTCTGAGTACCCAAGAAGAGTAAAGTCTCCCCTTTTATGATACCAAAGACCGAAGCTTGAAGTTGATGCAATATATTTGATAATACGCTTTGCAGCATTTAAATGTGATTCTTTAGGGTCTCGCTTGAAATCGGCACAAATGCAAACACTAAAAAAATGTCGTCTAGAAGCGTAAGATAAAGAAGTGAACCGATGATACTCCCGTATAACTTTTGATCGACTTTTTTTCCTCCTTCATCTTTATCTATCTTCAAGGAACTTGACATTGGTATATCGGCCTTTTTGCAATTGTCCAGTCCAAACTTCTTCACAATATCATTAGCATATTTTTCTTGATGAATAAAAGTTTCTTCCTTCAGTTGTTTCACTTGAAGTCCAAGAAAGAAGGTTAACTCACCCATCATACTCATTTCAAATTCATCCTGCATAGTCTTAGAGAATTTCTTGCACTGAGACTTTCATTAGAGGATCCAAAAATAATATCATCGACATATATTTGAACAAGTAGAAAACTCTTGCTTTCTCTTTTAATGAAAAGAGTAGTGTCTACTTTACCTTTAACAAATCCATTTTCAATTAAAAACATACTCAGTCTGTCGTACCAAGCTCGAGGTGCTTGTTTTAAGCCATATAAAGGCTTTTTGAGTCTCGAATACGAGTCCGGTTTCCTTGGGTCTTCAAACCCGGAGGTTGTTCCACATAGACTTCCTCTTGGATAAATCCATTTAGGAAGGCACTTTTGACATCCATTTGGAATAACTTGAAATTCTTATAACAAGCAAAAGCAAGTAATAATCGAATTGCTTCTAACCTTGCTACGGGAGCGTAAGTCTCGTCATAGTCTATCCCTTCTTCTTGTGTGTATCCCTTGGCCACGAGTCTTGCCTTGTTTCTTATAACTTTTCCTTTCTCGTTCATCTTGTTCCTGAAAACCCATTTAGCTCCAATAACAGATTTACCTTTTGGTTTAGGAGTCAATTCCCAGACATCATTAATGCCGAATTGCCTGAGTTCTTCTTGCATAGCTTCAATCCAGCTTTCATTAGATAAAGCTTCTTCTATGCTTTTGGGTTCTATTTCAGAAACAAGAGCCACAGCACTAGACTTTTCGCGCATTTTGGATCTTGTGCGAATTCCTTCATTGATGTTGCCAATAATAAGATCTTTGAGATGACTGGACTTATGTTTCCGATTCTTTGCTTAATTTGTCGATTGATGGTCACTTCCTTCACTTGAATCTTCAACATTCACTTGTTGCTGATCTTTCAAAGTCTGAGCTATTTTAGACTTTGTAGAGTCTGGAGCAGGTTTAGATTCTTCAAGATGAGTCTGAATCGATTCATTTTGCATAGAGTCTTGGAATTTGACATTCATTAATTCTTCCACTGTTTGAGTCTTCTTGTTGTAGACTCTGTACGCTTTGCTTGTGGTTGAATATCCAAGGAAGATGCCCTCATCTGACTTTTCTTCAAACTTACCAACTCGATCATTTGCATTTTTCAGTATAAAACATTTGCATCCAAATACATGAAAATATGAAACAATAGGCTTCTTTTCTTTGAACAGTTCATGTTTTTTCCAGAATAGGCCTTAGAAAAACTCTATTTATAATGTAACATGCTGTAGAAACTGCTTCAGCCCAAAAACGTGAAGAGATGTTACTTTCAATTAAAAGAGTTCTAGCCATTTCTTGAAGTGATCTATTCTTTCTTTCCACAACTCCATTTTGCTCGAGTATATGGAGAGGAGAATTCATGCTGAAAACCAGATTCATCACAAAATTTTGTAAAATCATGATTTTCAAACTCACCTCCATGATCTGTTCTTATACTCGAGATAACATACCATTTTTCATTTTGAACCTTTTTAGCAAACTTTTCAAAGTAAGAGAAAGTTTCAGACTTACTTGCCAAGAAATATACCCAAGTAAATCGTGAGTAATCATCCACAATTACTAGGCGTATTTCTTACCTCCAATGCTTTGTGTTCTGGTTGGTCTAAAAAGATCCATATGCAGAAGCTACAGTACACGGTTAGTGGAAACTTGATTTATTGGTTTAAAGGAATTTCTTACCTGTTTTCCCAATATACATGTTGTACATAGATCGACTTTTGGTATGATAAATTGGGTAGACCACGAACAAGCTTCTTTGCTGAGATTTTGGCTATTTGCTTCATATTGACGTGCCCAAGCTTTCTGTGCCATAAGTTTGCTTCGTCTTGGATTGAGATTAGACATCGTGATTCATTTGGTTTCACATCCAAGAGGTAGATATTTCCATGTCTTCGACCCATGAATGACTGAGTAGAATCTTTACTAATTCCTCAACATATTCCCTCTTGAAAGTTGATTTTGAAACCAGTATCCATAGCTGACTAATACTGAGCAAATTGTAATTAAGCCCTTCCACTAAGGAAACATTGCTGATTGTGAGATTTCCAATCTTTATAGTTCCAAATCCCACGATTTTTCCTTTGTTGTTTCCTTCAAAAGAAATTTTTCCACCATTTACTCGAACAAGCTTTATGAAGCAATTTGAGTCTCCTGTCATGTGTCTTGAGCATCCACTATCCAGATACCATTTTACCTTTTTCTTGATAGTGACCCGCATTTAAAAAGAAACTCAAACCTTCTTTGGTACCCATATTTTCTTGGGTCCATTGGTGTTAGTATGATATGAGGTTTTTGCCCATACCTTTTTAACAGGTTTCCAAATCATAGGACATTCTTTTTCAAAATGATCTGCACTATTGCACTTTGAGCAATTGAGAGCATTGCGACCTACTGGTTTTATAAAGATCATTTTAAAATGATTTTTGTAAGCATCTCTTGTGGGTCTTTGTTTGATTCGTTCCTTTACTTTAGGAAAATCAATTAAAGGAATGGTTTCAACAGTCATTCCCAAACCAGATTTATTGAAATAAGGTCTTTGAACAGAGAGAATTTTTTCCAGTTTCTCAGATCCTATAGAAAATCTTTTGGAAATGTTTGAGATATCACTTTTCAAGAATGCATTTTCTTTTAAAAGATTATCTTCACTTTCTTTAAGAGAAGAAACATTCTTGTCTAAACAATTCACTTTTTCTTTCAAAATATTTTCCTGTTGTTTTAGAGCAGAATTTTCCTTCTTGAGTTCGGAAATTCTTTTAAGAGAAGTCTTAAGACTAAAACACAATTTATCAATGTATTTTGAAACCTTAATAGGGATTTTGAAGTTACTTACCTCAAATTCGCTTTCTGAATCTAAATCTGTCTCGGAATTTGAATCTGAATCCGATTGTGTCATCAGACATATATTGGCATAATCATCATCACTTTCTTCACACTCTGTATCACTCCATGTTTCAGCTTTAAGAGCTTTTCGGTTCTTTTCAGTTTTTCCTTTCTTCTTCCTCAGAAGAGGACAGTTGGGTCTGATGTGTCCATTTTCTTACATTCAAAGCGGAGACTACATCTTTGTTTGATTCATCATCCTCAACGGACTTAGTCATTTGCTTTTAAAAACTTTGTTTCTTTGTATTGAATCTTCTTCATTTTCTGTTCAGCTTTCGAATCTTCTTATCATGAGAGCAAGTTCCTCATCATCCATATCGTCTTCAGAATCTGTAACATCGTAATCATCATTAGATTTTAATGCAATGGATTTCTTACCTTTAGGGTCTTCGTCTTCATTGATTCGTTCCACTTCATAAGACCAAGAGTCCCAACCAATTCATCAACAAATGGTGGCATTATTCTTTGGGTCTCTCTAATTGAGGTCTTTATGTGATTCCAATCCTTGGAGAGTCCACGCAAAGAGCTTGTTTACTTTCATGGGATCGAAATTGGTTGACCTTGACTTTCAAGACCATTCACAATATCGTAAACGACTAAACATATCGGTTATAGATTCTCCTGGTTTCATTTTGAAGGCTTTATATTGGCCGAGGAGAATGTTGATTCTAGTCTCTTTCACTCGATCGGTTCCTTCATAAGTAATATGTAGTCTATCCCAGACTTCTTTGGCTGTAACACAAGAAGATATTCTGTTATATTCAGTAGGGGATAAAGCACAATATAAGAAATAAATTGCTTTTGCATCAAGAGCTTGTCTCTTGATTATCTCTTCCTGAGTCATTTCACTAGACTCAACAGCATCTTTTCCTCTTTCTAAGACAGATGCAGCTTTAGGAATGATTCCTTTTTCTACAACGTCCCATTCCGAGGATCCTTTGATCTTAGGAATGCTTTCATCTTGTTTTTCATATGTTGTAATCATTTCCATCAAAGTAAGGTGGTATGGTATTGCTTTGCCCTTCTACTAGCCTTGGAGCCAACATACTAGCCATGGATCTTTAACTCTGAAGTAAAACACTTCAAGTAAAGTGAGTACACGAGCTCTGATACCAATTAAGATAGCTAGTATAAGCACCTAGAGGGGGGTGAATAGGTGCACAAACAAATTCTCAAGATACGGAAGCGATTCTAGGCACACAATAGAAAGGAAAATTTAATCAAAGTAAAGTAAAGGTTAGGGAAGAGAAAATTGAACACAAGATTTATAGTGGTTCGGCTTATCCAAGCCTACGTCCACTATTTCGCGACAGACCCACCGGCTGGATTTCACTATGAACAAAGAGAAGTTACAGCACAGCTTTTCCTTGATTCAACAGTGTAGATGATCTACCACACTTCCTCAAGGTTTCTCACGAATATAGACTCTCTTTTGTTTACACGGTTTTGCTCAACAAATAAATTGACTAAGAACAAAGAGCTTCAGACTTCGGAATTCTTCTATCGTGCACACCCTCGAACAATTGGAACATCTTCCTTATATACTCATTCATGCCATCATACCCGTTGGCACTAATTAAAGGAATTCCTCCAATCTACCCGTTGGACGGAATCAATTAGGAAGATCATTCGAGCTATTAAAAGAACATGTCGATAGCCCATCAATCTTGCTCGCCCATACAATCAGGATCTCGGTTTCCATAAGTAGAACCTTCCAAGTATACTTTGCCAATCATCGGATCCTTAATCTTCGAATCAATTATGATCACACAAAGGATTCCGTTATGTCATATCCAGCCAAGAGATCTTCTCCAGTCAATAAGATCACATCCTTAATGAAACATCCAGTTCTAGATAGCATTTCTTCAACGGATTAGAAACTGTCAATGAGGATAGACTTTGAGTCTTGAGTCTGGCTATCCGAAGGTCTTCAGACTTTAAATAGCAGAGTCTGCAAGCCTTCAGACTAGACTAATGGAAACGTTTTGTCAACTTCAAAATACTTCAAGAGGATTTCTCCAACATGCATGAAATTATATCATGTCATCTTCATGAAAGTTGTTATAAATGCTTTGATCTTTGTTGTTAAACAATTAGCTTTTCCAAATTGCATCTTTAAAAAAAATACTTTAGTACATGTGATATTTCCCAAAAACAATTTCTAAGAAATTATTTTCTAAAGCTCGATTTGGCTTAAGGAAAAGTTGTGGTTTTGACCATATTCAAAATGCTTGCAACACTTACGAGTGTATTTATGCGAGCCTCGAGCTAACCTTGACAATTGAGTGTGTTCTATAGCATAGATATTTCTTAATCTTAAATATCTTCAAACCTCTTTAAAACTCTATTTCACATTGTGAAAAGTCAATGTTTGAATTGTATTCCAAATACATGCGATGCTTGTGAGTGCATTTATGCGATCCCGAGCTAGTCTTGGCAATTGAATACCTTTCATAACCACGACATCACTTTGTCTCAAAAAATTTTATGTGGATGATTTCGAAAGATGTCTTTGAAACATCACATGTAGCCCTCATGCATACAATTACATCATACATTTAGAAGTGCCTATGTTTGTGATTGGCGCATGCCCTTGGTAATAAGTGACCCACCGACGGTTCACTTTCTTGCTTGATTGGTTGGGAAATAAGGTCCAAAAGACCTGCACACATGTTTAATTTATGTAGTGCATGTGACTTTTAGATATATGATAGGGCCGATGCATGATATTGAGGGAAAATCTTGGGATCACATAAATCACTTGGTTAAAAGACTTATAAGTATTATTGGTCATGTGAGAATACAATTAGTTGATAATGATTATAAGTCACAAACAAAATACATTTGGTAGGTGTCTTAGTGGGACACACACATGAAAGACAAAGGCCAATCATGAGAACCAAATCTTCTCTTTGCATTGAAATTCTTTTGAAAGATTGATTTTAGCAATGTCATTTTATTTTTTTTATTTTTATTGTTTTGATAAGGTATGCTTGTTTATTTCCATTGTATGTACCTAGTTATATAGTTCTTAGATTAGGTATTAGATTAGGATCCTAAAGATGGAGAAGACATGAAGACAGTGGAAGTCGATGTCCATTCCGACCATAATCCTATACTATTCATTTCCTTGACATATGTCTCAAGTTCCTTTTATTGTATAAAGCCCAACGAGTTGCAAATCCTCTTTTCCTTTTTCAATTGTGTTTCTTTTTTATATTTTATTGGATTGCATGTTAGATTTATAGCTTTCCTTGATTGATTACTTACTACTTGGCAATTTTCAATTCAATTAGGTGCTTCCTTTTTATTTTTTTTAGAAATAGAATAGCATGAAAACGACTAACCATGCATGATTGCTTAGTTTAAGACTAATGATCTCGAAAATATAAGAAGAAATGCATGGACACCTTAGGTAAACACAACATATTGTTTAGGTACCAAAATGGCGCTAATAGAAAAATTGGCGTAACCCAAGTCTTCAGACCTAGATATTTGGTTGCATAGGAATCGAAGGAACACTCCTGACTCTTGATTGGGTTTTTAGTCAACCCCCAAAAATGAGACTAGTGGTGACTTCCATCTTATTTTTTAAGTTGTCATAAACAACTAGACCATATAAATGAACTCGTTGCGTAGGGTACGAGTTTCGATGAAACTCACCATGGTTTAGAATAGTCGATGTGAGGGTATTCCAAATAATGAAGTGATGCCATCCTTATGGGTGAAGCGTACTATTGAGAGGGCTACCGTGGTAAATGTACCATTAAATCTAATATTCATATCCAACCTCTTCTCCCGAGGTGTGTCTCCCATATAGGTATGGATCGCGACACTCCGCTGTCACACGGGGTACAAGCTTGAGAGAGCTTGTGATCTCGTAGAGGGAACTCACGAGAGACTTGACCCAAAAGACGAGGTGATGGCGTCTTTTGGAACACAAGCCATGAGGGAACTCTCATGATCGAGTACCCCTAAACTTGACATATCCCCTTTCTTTCCTCATGATGGAGGATCAAGGGCAGCAAGATTGGGTTGTGACAATCCCAAATCATTAAACATGCCGAGCTTGATGGAGATTCATGACTTGGTTCGATTCATATGATACATCGATTTAGTACCAAACTTGGCTCGAGAAAACGATACGCCTCAATATTGCCCCAGTACCAAGAAATGACCAATCCGTCATGGTCCTATGTCCAAGGCCAACGAAGCCCTTATTCAAAACTTAGGTCATGGGCATACATTTTTCAAAATGGTTTAGGAATTTTATAAAACAACATTGAGCTTTCTTTAAAGCACTTTGCAAAATAGTTGGGATCAAAGTAAAGTGAAACCATAATGAAACAAGGATCAGGCCACTTCAAAAGTCAAGCCAAAGCACAACAATTAGCATAAGAATTAGGCCACTTCAAATTCCAAAAGCCAAAGGTCAAGCCAAAGTACAACACCAGTCCCAAAACTAACTCAAGCAAACATACATAAAACCTTAGTCAAGAACAATAAATTAAACACGAACTCCTTACAAGCTTGGACCAGCATAACACAACGTCCTAACCAAACTCTAGTAAGTTTAATTACTACTTTCTAAGCAGACGGCCTCGAGTCAGTGATGACGACAAGAATGGCGGCAAGGACAATGACAAGAACTTCTAGAGAAGAGATGGCTAAACTATAAGAGTAAGAAAGGGAGTGGTCGGTGATGGAAGGGGAAAGAGAGGAAGGTGGCTTTTGTGTGGTGTGGTGGAGTGAATGGGTTCTACCCCTATTTACAAGAGTCCTCCCTAAAGAATGGTCCGAATGGCCCTAAATGAATGTGGCTTAGGTAAAAAGCACGCAGTTGATGTGGCCAATTTCTAATTGGTCCACCTAGCCCCTTAATTAATGAACTGACACACTTTGTCTACCCTCCCCTCAATAGGCGTTATAGGTCTCCCAATAGGCCAGCATTATTGTCCTCAAATAAATCAATCAAGAGGCATTTATGAAGGGTATCACTTGATCTTCAAGCCTCAAGATAGGGTAGGGTTAGAGTTGAGTAGATCGGGACACCTCAAGAGAACAATTAAGGACTAGAGGCCAAGCTGGGCATGATTCACACCTCTTGGATAAGAAAAACACTTTTGACCGATTTTCAAAATTAAGATCATTACCCTATCACATGAGCTCAAAAAATTATGAAATTTTAATATGTTGTAAAGAAAATCTTGATTAACATTTTTCATAAAGGAAGTCTAGACGGTGAATCGCTGGGCCTCCGTCCCTATCATTTCACCTCAGAAAAATATGAAATTTTAGTATGTTATAGGTCAAGATGTTTCGAACAATTTTCATGGGGAAGTTTCTTCAAATTCCTAACACAAAAAGCTCTATAAAATTGACAAACAATAAAGGTCCAGTAATTTCAAAAATCAAAGGTGGTAAATTCTAGTTGGAAAGAGGAGCGTCCCACTTGATCTTTGAGTTGACGATCATTAATGTTTGGACAACCTTATCTTCCAAGTCTCCAACTAAAGAAATCATTACCTAAGCACTAAGGGACATCTCATCTTGGTATTGAAAAACTAGAAGCCAAATGCATTCACTGCACTCTTATCTTGTCCAAGAAGGCTTGACTTGCTTGCTCCTTCTTCCAATGGGTGTGTAGCCCTTTTTTGGCGCCCCCCCATCTCATTTTTCACACTCGGTTTAGGGTTATAATTAGGCTAGGCTATAGGGACACATATTCCTTAGTAGCCCACCTTTCATTTAATGCATTCACATGTGTTCACATTTGTTCACACTTGTTTTTCTAAGAAACTTAGACTAGTCCAAAGCCTAGGTGTCTCCTTCATTAATGGTTCCAAGTCAAGTTTAATCTTATCTTCCAAGGTAAGGCCCACCAACGTGCCAAGTGTCCATACTCCTTAAATTACTACGTGATGGAGGTTTTTGATGTAACTTGGAAATATCTCAGTTTTGGAGACCTTGTCATCGGGTAGGGATTAATCAAGTTTGATCATGATCGACTATCTTATGTGGCCCAAGGTTCGTGCCTAAGTCAAGCCCAAACGGAGCCGGACACAACCGGGCTCGATCAACCAAACAGAGCTTGAGCTCCCTTTTATCGAGAAAAGGGTTCATGGTTGGTTTCAGGGCCAGGCCTTGGCCCAATCAATGGGTTCATAAGCTAGTCTATGGGCCAGGCTTATGGCTAGTCCTTGGACTAGTTGACCGGTTTCATGGTCGATCCTGTGGCCAATCCAAGGTCCGACATCACAAGTCATGATCAATTTGAAATTGAACCCTATTGAGTACATTCAATCTATCACGACCCCAACTCCATCCCTAGTATCACGAGTAGCAAGGGTTATTTTCGCGACGTCCCAGGCGCGTCACCATCCCGTTTCATTTTATCTTTTCATTAAGCACATGTGGAAGCATATATTTAACACTCAGACAATAACAAGCAGCCATGAAAACAATCATTTAAAAGCATACAATTACATCGGTTACATTTACAAGCCCTTTTTGTCATGGGCCGTTATATTTACAACCATCACATACTCTATGCTCAAAAAGGCCAAGGTAAATCTTAGCTCCCTTATCGAGATTGCAACTCCTCCATACCTATAATTCTGAAAAACAATGGGGTGAGTCATGGACTCAATAAGTAAAACCCACTAATTTCCAGATAGGAAGATGCCTCGCCTATCAACAACCATATAACTCATCCAAAACATTAGTCAATGATAGATCAATAGCAAAACAAAAACTTTGTCTTGGATGAAACCTAAGGAATCCTCAATTGGCAGTATGCAAGCATAAACCAATATTCACCCACAACATGAGGAACTCACGCCTCACTCAATATTTTACAAGTATAAACAATATCCATTCCATAATACTAGGAACTCACGCCTCACTCATATGCAAGCATAACCAAAAATCCATTTCATAATATGAGGAACTCATGCACACAAGATTCATTTATAATAATAGTCAAAATCCATCGACTCTTCCAAAATCCACCGGGCATCCGAACTTAATCGGGCGATGTCCCCTAATCCAAGGGTGACGGCGATCCTCAAACTGTGCATCCATCGGGCATCCGAACTTAATCGGGCAACGTCCCCTAATCCAAAGGTGACGACAGTCCTCTGACGATGAATCCATTGGGCAATGTCTTCGAAATCCATCGGTCGACAGCTAGAAATTAGTCCATCATGTGACCATGCATCAAGCATTACAATTGGGTTCTTATCTTCACTTTTAGTTCAAGGGCCCAAAGGTGTGCCATGCATAAGTGTGTGAAATGACTTATCGAAACCGAGACGTTAAGCATGATGAGCACGAATCAAAGATCAAGACTTGATCTGACACGTTAGAGCACCGATCTAGTACCCAACTTGGCTTGGGAATGACATACCTCGATATCGCACCGAGACCATGATAGGACTGGCCCGTTGTGACATGTTCACTAACCTAATACCAGACTTGGCTTGAGAACAATACGCCTCAATATTGCGCTGAGACCATGAAAGGGCTGGCTCATTGTGGCATGTTCACCAACCTAGTACTAAAGTTGGTTCGAGAACGATACGCCTTGATATCACACCAAGACTAAGAAAGGACTGATCCGTCGTGATCTCACGTAGGTCAAGGCTGCCAAAGCCCCTTTTTCCAGAGCTCGGGGCATGACTAAAACATGCACTTGTGAAAATGGTTTGGAATAGTTTTAAAGTAGGTTTGTATCAAAGCAAAAACCAAAACATATCAAATAAACATACAAACCGAGCTTCTTCCAAGCAACTCAAGCCAAAGCACAAGCCAAAGCTCATCAAACAAGGATTGAACTCAATCAAGGAACAAGATCTAAACCGATCCAAGCAAATACAACCGAACTTCAAGCAACAAGAAGTCAATCAACTTCAGTCAAGAACTTGTCACACGCTCGGAATAGTGTAACACAACGTCCTAGCCAAATATTAGTAAGTTCTACTTTCAAGGGACGGCCTAGGTGACCGAGCAACGTGTAGGCTAGTGAACGAGCAAGAAGGTGTGGCCATGAGAAAGGGAAAGGGCAACGGTGAGGGTGAGGTGGATAAAGTGAAGGAGGAAGAGGAGGTGGTGTGTTGTGGAAATGAGGGGAGAGAAGGCCTCTATTTATAGGCAAAGCCCTCATGATAATCTTTCCAAATGGACCAATCATCTTCATGTAGGTGGATAATCTAGGTTGAGGAGGTGGCAAGCTAAAGAGCTGGGTGGCAAGTCTAGTTCCTAAGGGCGACACTTCCTCATCTTTCCATTGGTCCATTTAAGGGGTTGAGTCATCAAGAAATAATTACATATAATTATTATGGGGATACCTAAGCAAATGACTAAGCCTCTCTCATTTAATATTTGGATTTTGAGTAATCATTAGGCTAGATATCTTCATAATACAAACTTTCTCTCCAATTTTTTTTTTTTTTTAAGGTTAGGAGGCATTATGGCCTATTCCTTTGAGGGACACCTCAACTTGGCATTGAAGAACTAGAGTCCAAGATTGGGCGTGACTCACACCTCTTGAGTAAAAAAAACAGTTTTGAACAATTTCCAAAATCGGTGTCTTTACCTTATCAAACAAAATCGAAAAATATAAAATTTTAATATATTGTAGAGAAGACCTCAAATCACATTTTTCATGAAGGAAGTCAAGTCAAATTCGTGCTGTGGAAAGAGAAAAAAATCGTGCTGTGGAAAGAGAAAAAAATCATTGAACACAACCTAATAATTTACCCGTCAAGCAGATTCAATGGTCGAAGGGAGAGACTCATTATGGAACCCAAATATTTACAAAACTCTTTGAAATTTCTATATGTTATGGACATGGATGTCCTTTAAAGCTTTCATGAAGGAAGCATGGTTAAATTTAAAAGGAAAAATTTTATAAAAAATCAAGAAGGCAATCCGGTCACCGTTTTCACTACATAGGACAGGTTCCAAACGGTGAATGATTGGGCCTTCATCCCTGCCATTTCACCTTAGAAAAATATGAAATTTAAGTATTTTTTAGATTAAGATATTTAGAACGACTTTTATGAAGTTTCTTTAAATTTGCACAACAAAAATCTTTGTAAAATTGGCAAATAGCAGAGGTCCAGTAATTTCGAAAATCAAATGTGGCAATCTTAGTTGGAAAAAAGGAGGCGTCCCACTTGGTCAAGAAGTATTAATTATTGGGCATCCTTATCTTCCAAGTTTCCAACTAGGTCCTAGGTTAGCTTGGACACTTCATCATTCTTCATTTAATGAAGAGATTCTAGAATTCTCTTTTGTTTTATCCTTTCCTTCCTCAAGAAGGCGAGCTAGAGAATTCTATCGTCCAAGTTGATTCCAGGGCCGAGGAAGGGATCATTGGGCACACCTCAAAAAAAAAAATGAATCACGTACCCCCGAGGTTCAGTCATTATGTTCCATATTCACCCAAACTGTTCCTTTAGACGGTCAATCGAGCAATAGGGTCGGTTGTCCTTTAATTGGTTCAAGACATATTCTAAGTCTACTCATGGCCTAGCGCAAAGCCAAGGCACCCATGGACCTTAAAATAAGTGACATAATAGCCGGGTCTATCCCTAGGCTCATTCTAGTCGGCACCCAATCCACCGGTAGGGTTTTATGGTCGGTGTATTACCAATCCATGATTGAACATTACCAATTCAAGATTCTGTTATAATCACTAACAATTAAATAGAGAATGATAGATTTTTGGTCGGAAGAAAGTCGCATTTGGTTAATTTCGATCGTTCGTGTATTGGTGCATAACTGGGTGAAATCACCCGCAACTAGAAACTGCGACCAGTCAAATCGACCTATGAACAACCACCAATCCAAAATCATCCTATGAGCAATTCTCATGATCAAAAGTCATCTTATTAGCCGGTGGTCCTATCCCATTGATATGGTCGATATAAAATTCAGGCCAACACCTCGACCAATTCGTGATTGGTCGGTCAGTCGGTTGGACCATGACCGATCCACGATTCCTTGCCGATCAAACCGATCAATCCATGGCCAATGGCCCATGATCAATCCTTTTAAGACCTTATGGCTGATCCTTACGGAGTTGGAATCGAGGATGTTACACAATCCATGGTCAATTATTGATTGTCATGTAATCGTGTGGGATCAATGAATTGGTTCCGACTCACGATCGTCTTAAATCGACTTATGGTCGTCCACTGCCGATACAACAATTGAGCAGAATCAGCTGCGACTAGTGCATCAACCGAGTGGAATCAAGCCATGACCATCCGCCGATCTGTGATGGTACGTAATCATCTCATGACTGATCCTTATGATAAATAACCTTTCTAGGGTCAAACACTCTATAATTGGGCCTTGGATTGTCAATCCTTGAATGATCACTTGTGTGACATCCGGATTTCGCCGGACCTCGAGTAAGTAACGATTTGTGATGGGTCAACGAATTTGTTGTCGGATTACGTCATTGACACTAATTACGGCCCCACTTCATCACTACACTCGCCGTAAGTAACGAAACGTTACATTTCATCACATTCTCGTTATAGCTCCTCGTCTAATTTTCTCGCTTAACGCAGTCAACTATGAAGACACATTAACCCCACGCGGCCTCACAAATCAACGGAGTTGAAGACCTCGATTTCTCACCACCCCGCCACCATCGTCCTTTTTCTTAGATGGCCTTACCAATGACCATGCATGAAGGACCATGCAACCACGATAAATTGCTTACCCATGCAGCTATGTTTGCATGCAAGAACTGCTTACGAAGAAGTCACATCCACAATGGTCAACAAACGAAGAGTTGTTGACTGAGATTGAAGACCACGTCCTCCTCTAGCTGTCAACATGCGCGCGCTCCTCTTCTCCTTCGGCCAACACATCGAAGGCTTGAGCGATGGACTGGCATGTCCCTGCATGAGGCGTGCATGGTGTTCCGCGCACGGGTTGCCACCAAGTCCTATTTAGTTTACTATAGGGGTCAACTAACACGTATCTGCATGGAGAATCATGCTGTCTCGGCAAGGAGAGAAACTGGCATGCAAGGAGCCACATCTTCACCAGCTGCCTTGCGTGCGTGCGGCCACCGGGATCCCCATTGGTTGACTCATGAAGTCAGTGGCCAGAGGGAACGAAGCAAGCAGAAGACCTCCTTCTCTCTCTCTTTTCTTTCATCTCTCTCGGTGCCCAATTCTCTTTCTCTTTTCCCCATTTCCAGCGGTGTTTGTATCGAAGAAAACCTAGAATTCCTTCACCCTCTCACTCGTAATTTGTTGTTCCACCCGTGTTTCATCGACCACTCACACCACCCGCGCCACCAACCTCCCGTACCGCTGTAGGTCCGAGTTTTAGTCACCATCGCGTCGTTGTCGCCGTGAATCAGTGTATTTACTAAATCGACGAGTTTATGCACTAAACTCTTCTTAGTAAGCTAATGACGTTTAAGGGGTGTTTAGATTTATTTAAGTGTAATTAGTTTAATTATTAAATATTTTCCGGAAATTAGGTCGGGGTAGCCGGTGACCAAAATTTCGTGTTGATTGCAATGATGTGGTTAATTTCTATAATCGAGTGTTAAATTGTGAAAATTTGAGTGCTGATTGGAAATTTGGTCACTTATTCCAAAAATTGTAAATTTTGATATTTATTCAGAAAATCCAGGGTGTCGGGTTTTAAACACCGAAAATGGTTTTATATACTATATAAACTAGTGGGATTTTGAAAAAAATGTTATGAATTTTCCAGGTCCAATTTGACCGTGTACCAACACACAACTATTTTTCATCGGAAGTTTTTAATACAAAGAATATAGGCCAGGAACACTATTTTAAATTAGGCATTTGAGTGCAATGCCCGATGTCTTGGGCTAAGATTGATTAGTCGTGTGTTGGTTAAGAGAACCCGTCCCCAAACTATGTCGGATGGACGTTGCCCTTTATGGGATACCCATTTATTGGGATTTGGGTCGTAGTAGAGGCTGGACCTATACTCCTTCGGGAAAGTCGTCTTTGAGAAACATAACTGTGCTCAATGGAGGGAGATGATGCCTGGCTATGCTAGTAGATCGCTGAACTTCAAATAGGCTATGCCCTAGAGCGGGCATAATTATCAATTGGAACACGTTTGAGTGAAATATATGCGCCAGATTATGAGACAAAATTGTATGACACGAAATGGAACGTGTCATAACGATTTGGCCCTATAATTAGGACCCCTATGCTGATTTAAGAATTGAGTGTGGCGTTCCAGTGTTTGGAGCTTAATTATTGCTCATATCGATATGGCTATATGTGATATAAACTATACTGACCTGCAGGGTGGATCTGAGATGAGGTAAGTCCTCTATACCAAATGCGTAATTGTGTGGTTAAGACGCCTCTAAGCATATTACCCTCCTAATCGGGGTTTAGAGTGTGGACTTGTTGAGACATTGTCTCACTGGTTATTGAATAACCATTTTCAGGTCTTTAGAAGGTGGTCGTGGAGGACCAAGGCCCCAAAGTCTGAGGAAGAGGAGTATGGAGGATCAACAGATGTGTCCTGCTAGTATGTTATAGGACAACCTCTTTTGAGAGTCAACCTTCTTGTAGGCTTTCGACTAGACTCATTTTGTACTTGAATCTCGTTGTTCATAAAAGTGTGCTTTTGTGAATTGATATCCTGCTTTTCTATCCCAAGATGGTTATTGTCAAGAGATTTATTATTCACTTCCGCATGTGCAATAAAATAAAAGGGTCGCAACTCGTCCTAGGAAGTCGCAAATTTTATCGACCGGAGAGGGATGGGCACGCACTAAGGGTTCGGGGCGTGACAACTTGACTTATGACCGGCTCTTGGGCTAGCTTATGGCCCAGTCTCGTCATTGGCGTACCGGGCTTTTGGCCTACTGGTCTAACTAAAATAAGGATCGAAATCGAAGATGTTACATGGCGCTGCATTCACAGCCCATTTCCACTTTTTTGAAATTTTGCCATCTGCCAATGAAAACTTGAGTTTCCCCTAAAGTGATCCTTTGCATGCCTTTCTGTGTTTGTCAATTATCATTGTAATTCCACTCCATAGATTGGGGTCAGATTGAGGATAGCCGGCTTTAAGCAAGGACCATCCTCGCCAGCCTTGAGTGAGAGATGCCCTCACTTGGGGTAGATTGCCAAAAGGAGACATTGATCGTTAGATTGAACAATTGAAAATCGCCGGCTAGACCACCGATGAGTGTGGGTCACCCTCGCCCAAGACTAGCTGAGGGAAAAAGGAAATAAAAAAAAAACAAAAGTAAAAAATCATAAAATAAAATAAAAATTTGCAAAGATTGTCCATGTTAGCATTGGCTATGCCACGAAGAATGGTTAATGCTGACTAAATCATGATGTTAGTAATTGAAGACTAAATTAGCAAATTGTCAAAAGATTTTGGATTAAATTAATACATTTGAAATATTTATAACTGAATTGATCGTTGTACAAGATGTTTACGACATTTTAGACAATTTTCCCGATCTACAAAGAGATGGAGAAAGGAATTATAAAGATTGGAAATAGCCGGTATGAAAAGAAATCAACTCAAATTTATTCTTTAATACCTAAGTGTGGCGAAAATCCAACAATTTCATGCTATGTTTCCTATTTATATATTAATTCAAATCATTTGCAGCCTAATCGAATAACAATAAACTTAAAATAAAACTTCATCCGAAATTTGACAATTAATCATATGAAAATCTTAATAGGTTTCCAACTCTGCCTCAAGCACCTATTTTGATCACGGGTGATCGGGTAATTGCTCGGGATTATTCTTAATCAACTGGACAATCAACTGAAACCTATTAAGAATAATGGTGTGGACATTTTATTCTTGAAGTGTCCTGATAGAAGAATATAGATTCCTTATTTCTTATTTTTGAAGTGTCCTGATACAAGAATTTAGTTTGTGGACGAATTGTGAAGCAAGGCTGTTGACCTTTGCATCCGAACCCCTTGAAGCGAGACTCGTGAGAGAAAAAGATCAAGCGACGCCATTAGAAGACGAGAGAGAGAGAGAGAGAGAGAGAGAGAGAGAGACCAGCTCCGAGATGAGAAACGCAAGCACCCCTGGAATGGAGACGCGACTAGAGTTGGGATTATAACAGCATAAATACCGTAGCTTCCCGTAACTTTTTTTATTTTATTTTATTGCTGAAGTGTTATAATAGTAAAAAGTCAATCACTTAATTATCATCCAATATTTATGTGGTCAGAAAATTTGGCATGACATTAAATCTAATGAATTGACCATTGTGGCTCATCAGAGAAATCCAATCAGCAAAGACCACAAAAATATCGTCATTTCGCCTCAATCGATAGAGAGAAAATATGTAAACCTCACCAGAGCAGCCATGGAAGTCCAAATGTTTGCTGATGCACATTCGTCTCTCTGCGGAATACTATGCTTTCTCATAGTTTAAGAGAGAGGCACTCAGCCTCAGGTGCTCCTCTTTTCTTATCAAAACTTCTTTTTATACTGAAGCACCATTCATATATCGTCGAAACTCTAATTACCTTCTGAATCGTTCAGGACAATAGACAGAAGAAGTGGAAAGCAATGATTTTGCTCTCTTGTTCAAAGTCCTCTCATTGATTGTGAATCTGATCGAACAAAGGAGTATGGCCTCGGTACTTCTCGTTCATGCAGTGCTTCATCTTCTCACTCAAAGGCAAACTAAAGAATGAGTTTTTCGACAAATGTCTTGGATTGCACACGACGAACCAAGAGAGTTGAAAACTCGGATTGCCTTGGACTAATCGCTCCGATATCACTGCGGCCTTTCCATAGCCATCATGAAAGCAACGGATTTATACTAAGTGTTTTGATGCCCTCTTCATTCCAAGTCTCCAGCGAAGAAGATGAACATCTTTAAGAAGAAGAAGAAGAAGAAGAAGAAGAAGAAGAAGAAGAAGAAGAAGAAGAAGAAGAAGAAGAAGAGGAGAAGAAGAAGGTTTGGCACGTTGGACTCAAAATTTGGACTTGAAATTTGTTTCATTTTCCACTTTGAACGTGTAATTCTTTTAAAAAAACCACGTCATACCCAAAATTTATTTTAAAAGGCCACCTAAGACAAATCGTCAAAATAGACATTTCAATGATCGATTTTTCACTAATGTAACATTCAAGTGGAGAAAAAAAGTTTATGACTCTCGAATAAATGTATTAATACCATTCTAGGGAGAGAGAGTAGCTAAGATTTTGCAAGATAGAGAGAGTGAGAACTAAGAGGGCCCATCTCATAAATAAAGTGTTTTTTAGGATTTCGTTTTGAACCAATTCTACATGAGAATTGGCTTTGAAACCAGTTCATAACCAATTCCACCTATTCCAGCTTAATCCGGTCGAATAAGGTCAATAGGGCTGGGTTATTAAATAAAATCAACTTGGTTGCTTATCCCTTATCATGATGGAATTCCAAGCCTTATTTACCCTTAACGTAATGGAACTCCAACCCTTCTTTACCAATAGGGGAAATATTACCAAAAACTCCGAATTTTGCCCAAAGTGACAAATTTATCACAAACTTTTTTTATTATATAAAAAACCAAAAACTTTGCAAACCGTAACATATTTACCCTACCAAGGGCATTTTTATCTTCTTTTTTTCTATTCTTTTTTTTTTTTTTTTTTTCTGATCTCTTCCCTCCATCGGCCATGGTGGGGGCAAGCTAGAGTCAAGCGAGGGCGGCCCTCAATAGGGTCAAGCGAGGCCCTCCCTCACCCGATTCGACAAGGGTGAGGGCAACCCTCACCCTACGCCGGCAAGGGTGGCCCTAGCTTAGCCCAAGCGAGGGCGATCCTTGCTCGACGCCGGCGAGGCCAACCCTCGCTTGACTCTAGCTTCCCTCCGCCATGGCCGGTGAAGGGAAGACAAAAGAAAGGAAAAAAAAGAGAGTAAAAGACCAAAAAGCCTTATAATTTAAGTAAATATGTCACACGAATACAAGTTCAAGGTTTTTTATGTCATGAAAAAAAATTGAATAAATATATCACAATTGGCAAACTTTGGGGTAAATTTGTCATTTTTGGCGAAATTTTAGGTTTTTTTTGTGGTCTTTTCCCTTACCAAGCTTAAATAAAACCACCGGCAGCGGTGGCTCCGCTGGATAAGACCCTGCTGATTTTCAGCCTAGAGGTGAAAGGTTCAAACCCAAGGGAGACGCTAGGTGTATTAAGTGTGATTTAGGGGTGGTGGGTCCTCCTACTTAAGTGTCACTTGGGGTTTACAACGCAGCTGTCGGTTGCAAGCCGGTTCCTCCAACAAAAAAAAAAAAAAGAGCTTAAATAAACCACCCACCGTGGTGGCTCAGCTGGATAAGCGCTAGACTTCCATCGAGGAGGTCTAGTGTTCGAAGCTCCTGCAACGCAAGTTGCAGGAAGACTAACTTTGAGACTCTTGGCGACTTACCGGTGGCACGTGTGTGGTGGCTAGCACGCGTCGTCCCCAGTGATTTACCTTCGGCTGCCAGCCGTGCGGGTTCCCTGGGTCACAACCTGGGTGGCGCTGTTAGCAGCGAGTTTTTCCCCTAACGCAAGAGGAGAAGTTCGATTTCCGAGCATCGCATGGTGACTTACTCGGTGGCACGTGTGTGGTGGCTAGCACGTGTTGCCCCTAGGGTTTACCCCCGTTACCTCAAGCCTTTCGGGCCGGCCGTGCGGGTTCCCTGGGTCACAATCTGGGTGGCGCTGTTAGCAGCGAGTTTTTCCCCTAACGCAAGAGGAGAAGTTCGATTTCCGAGCATCGCATGGTGACTTACTCGATGGCACGTGTGTGGTGGCTAGCATGTGTTGCCCCTAGGGTTTACCTCCGTTACCTCAAGCCTTTCGGGCTGTCCGTATTGGTACAGTGCGCGGGTTCCCTGGATCACCAAAAAAAAAGAAAAAAACTTAAATATGATTGGTTCAATAAGCAATTCTATGAAATTACATGCACTCGCCCTAATCCATATAACTTAGGTCGTATGTTCTTAACCTTTGAATATATATTTATGGAAAAATGCAACCGATATTGACAAATGCAATTAAGATTTTCGCATGTGCATCTTCATCTTCAAGTATCTTCGTCTAAAGAATTTAATTGACAAAATTGAATTTAATACATCAGTGATGAGACTTCGATGGTGACTTGAGCCACGATGGAAGAGGCATAAAACACATTTTAAACACACAGAATCTTTCTGAGGCTAAATTCAGTCATCGGATAACATGAAAAACGAGAATCAGCTGGACGGAGGCGGAAGGAATCAGCGGACGGAAGAACCAGAAACGCAAGCACAAAACCAAACAAAAACAAAGGAAGGAAGACCGATAACACGTGGCCGGTGGATATGAACCCAAAGATCGACGCCGGTGACGATCTCCTGCTCCCAAACTCTCAGCTAATCTGAACCTCACAGTATTCCCCCACGATTTCAATGACAGTATCATCCACGGGTCCCGCCACAGCGGCCTTCAGCACCAGCATCGATCTTTCTCTGTTCGTCTTCACCTCCATGGTCTCCCCGACATCCTCACTCCTCCCTCCTCTACTGCCACGCTCTTTTTTCCGTCTCCAGAGCGCCTGAATCGCTGTTAGTTTCTTTGGGGAATTTCGTCGAACACCCGGATGGCGTCCCTAGGGTCTCTGCAGTTTCTCAGCGAGCCGAAGGCAGAGAGCTCTCTACTCCTTTACTGCATCAATCGGCGTCGACCCAGATCGGGTTCGTGCGGTTATTGGCCGAGGAAGTCGCCGGTTCCGCTTCATTTGAGGGGCTTGTCTTGTGGGTTTTCGCGATCGAGAGATGCTGAAGATGGCTGGCTCAAGTGTTCATTTTGCCGTGGCAGAATGTCGGGTTTGTATGACAGAGGCCAGTTCTTGAGTGTGAGAGCGGCTGGGATGGGGTCTGCGGAAGGCGATGACGGTGATAGTCTAGAAACTGAGGACAAGCTCCAGGCCACCATTGAGAAGAGCAAGAGGGTTCTTGCAATGCAGAGAGACCTGCTCAATCAGGTAATTCTGTCGAAAAGGAAACTTTTGCTTTGTTCCAGTTTCTAGTTCTTCTCGGAAGACGGTTAACTTTTTAGGTTTTGGATGACAATCGTCTTTAATTTCACTGATTAAAAGTCAGCTTCGTGAAGTTTTCAAACTCTAAAACGTAAAGTGAATTTGGAAAGTGCAGTGCTTTTCAATAGAAAGAAGAAAAAGGGAGCGACGTATTGGTAGTTTTCCTTTAATTATATGATGAAGTTATGTTTAAGTTTCGACTTACATTGTAGGGCCTACTTAAATTATTCTCACTGTTAAAAAGCACCCAAAATTTAAACTAATCCAGGTCTAGCAAATTCAATGCTTTAGCTTCAGATATGCAGAATTTGATGGCATTCTATGGTCCTTGCTTTCTGGGAATCAAAGTTGAATATAAGTAACATGATATTCCATCCATTGAGAAGCTATGATCTCATCTGCATAAGAGGCTACACTTCATTTTCAAGCAGTATCATAGTTCGATTATGGTATAATTTTTAGTTCGATGGCTAAGTGCATCTGGTGTATGGTTGAAAAGATTTTCCATATTTATATATGGTAGTCATTTTCTTGCACTGACATAGTCTCAATGTAGGCTTGCTTCATTGGAGAGAATCTCTCAGGTCTAGTTCTTACCAAAGTAGCAGATTTCTATGCATTGTGGAAATTTTAGCTTGTCCAGCTGGCATGCAGAAATTTGCTAGCTTGGTGTTCAATCACAGCTGATTTCTTATATAATGAGTGCCTCCAGAAATTATCGAATGGAATCCCTTTTGTCGAGTGTAGCATAAAGATAATGATTCCCCACTGTCTACTTCTTTTATAAAAAAAATGGTAACGGTCAATTACTTCTGCTATCTTTTTGAACCTTGAAGAGCATTTATTTTGATTCTTTTGTATTTTACCTAGTCCTCTGAACCCAAACTTTTTCATCAACTAATTATTTCTAACAACTAGGAGATGCATCCCTTGTCCTTTAAACTCATTATCTTGTCAGTTCTCTGTTGCATTATCTTCAGTCTCCTATTGTGTTCTTTTGTTGGCCTATTTTCTTTTTTCTTTTTTGTTTCCGTTTCTGTCTTTCTTTCTTTTTCTTTTTTTTTTTTTTTGTTTGGCGGGGGGGGGGGTTCTGTTTGACATACTGTTGTGCACTGATTTTGCGCAAGGAGTGAGGGATCAATCTGGTGGTGGTCCGCCTTAATTAGATGTAAGTGGATTTTTTTTTAGGTGGTAACAAAACCATGATGCTTCAGATGAGTGATATTATAATGGAGTTGATCTTTCTTCAAGGTCTTTATCTAACTTATCTAATTTTCTTCTTGTTATCTGTAACCTTTTTTTCACTTTGTTGTCCTCTGAAGATTGCTGAGAGAAGAAAATTGGTTTCTACTATAAAAAACAGCACAATTAGCGCAACAGAGGCTGAAACTGCATATGAAAATGGGATGAGCACATCTTCACATCAGGATGTTGCTTCAACTTCTGACAACTATACTACTTTTGAAGATAATGTCCTTGGACAAACAAATGGGCAAAGTTTTTCAGGGAGCCCACTGCATTCAACAAAGGAGGCACCAGAAAGTGTACTAACTAAAGAACCTGATAAAGCAGAGAGAAACCTTGAAAGTCAGTTTTCTTCTAAGGTGACACCTTCCAGCAGTGATTCTCCAGAACATTCGAACAACATCAGTTCAGTTTCAGTTCAGTCCACAGAGATGCCATCATTTCTTTCGAGTACCCTGGAGGTTGAACCTTTAGAGGTGGAACAGAATGAAAGTTTGAAGGAATCAAGCCTTCAGAATGTTGATAATGAGACAGCAGATCCAGTCTCTGAGGACATGGAACCCCCTCCTTTGGCTGGACCCAATGTCATGAATATTATATTGGTTGCTGCAGAATGTGCTCCATGGTCTAAAACAGGTACTCTCACAGTGGACACTATTAATGGTGTAGAGTAACAAAAGTAAATTACTAGAGCATTGCAAATTCGTATTTCAGTCTAGGTTAGTAGAATGTAGTCAGTTGCCACAAGAGATCGTCTAATTTGATAAATCCTATGGCTTCCCAAGGTTTATAAGCTAACTATATGCATGGAATGTTGGGTTGACATTATAAAACTGTATCAATTAGTTTGAAAAGCTCCTTCCAAGTGTCTGTAGCTATATAATGAATAAGTACAACCAGATGTCATGCTTTTTGCCTGTTTATTTAATGCTAAAGTTTGACTAACATGTCAAGAGTATATTGTAGGTGGGCTTGGAGATGTGGCTGGATCTTTACCAAAAGCTTTGGCTCGTCGGGGGCATAGGGTTATGGTAATGTCAATACCCTAATCCTCCCATGTCTTTGAAATACTTGATAACTATGATTAAACCGTTTTGGGTAACTTACTAGGAATGTGTGCAGCATTCATTGTTAAGTAGCAGTTGCGGATAATAGTTGTATATGCAGAAAAATTTTCTACATGTTCATCTTTAAAATAGCATATAAAATGAACTGCCAACATCTCTCAGTGGCTTTCTTTTTCCCCCTAACTGAAGAGAAGAGACATGTGTTGCAAACAATTTTTTTTATTGGCTTAAACTTAGAATTTGTCCAGCTACTATTGTGAGATTTATGGCATGTTTACTGAAACTTTGTAGCAACTCAATTAACCTAAAATAAATCAAACTATAGTTACACTTCCTCTTTTATTTTTATTAAATAGGTTGTGGCACCTCGATATGGAAACTATGCTGAAGCCCAGCAAATAGGCGAGAGGAAAAGGTACAAGGTTGATGGCCAGGTTTGCACAGCTTCTGAATTTTATCTCATATGATTTTTGTTTCTTATGTACCGTGGGCTTTTACACTTTTAATGCTCCGTATAATTTACAGGATCATGAGGTCTCATATTTCCAGGCCTATATAGATGGTGTGGATTTTGTTTTCATTGACAGCCCGATGTTTCGTCATATTGAGAACAACATCTATGGAGGGAACCGAGTGGTCAGTTTTTTTTTTTTTTTTTTTTTTCCACTAGAAATAATTTGAACATTATGTCTTTGCAGATACATATATTTTGTATTTATCATATATACTTACCATGCTTATAACACTGACTACCAGACAAGATAGAACATTAGCAACTCTATTCTGTGTTCTCAGGGATAACCATGACCCTTGGTTCTTTAATAGTTACACTAAATCGAGTACACACTGGCTATGATTTTCCCTTCTTATATTTTTCAATAACAATTACTCATTAAGCATTTTGATCATGTCTTACCATTATCAATTGATTCCTTGTGGTCTGATAGCTTGGTGAATGGTTCTGACTGTCCTTTTGGCAAAATGCATGACCTCTTGTGGATATCTTTCCTATTATCTCTGTAATAGTTCTTGATCATTATGCTGACTGTGAAACAAAAACAGATGAGGAATCATCTTCAATCATTGCTTTGCTGCACGAGAGATCTCATATCCTGTAGCTTTGATGGTGCAGGACATTTTGAAAAGAATGGTGCTGTTTTGCAAAGCAGCTGTTGAGGTATTGATTATTGGTAGAATCCATTCTTGTTTCTACATGATGCCTGTTGATCACATTGGTTTGGCACCCAATAGTCAAGAAGTAGCACATGCATCATGCCATATGCCAATTATGGTGTCAAAACACATAATTATCTTATACGGTGATCTAAAGTAGTAGTCCATATGGGTAGATGGAATAGCTTTTGTTTTTTTTTTCCACCTAGCACGCTTGACACCTTATCAACACTGGTCGGTGGCTTGCAGGTCCCCTGGCATGTCCCATGTGGTGGTATCTGCTACGGGGATGGCAATTTGGTTTTCATCGCCAATGATTGGCATACTGCATTGTTGCCAGTATACCTCAAGGCTTATTACAGGGACAATGGTTTAATGTCATTTACAAGGTCAATTCTAGTGATCCACAACATAGCTCACCAGGTAGCTTTCTGAAGCTTTGTCTTCAAGTTTATGATCATTGCACTCTGAACTCTTAATGTCTGATGTGTAGTACCAGCTTGTCTTCTATACTAGTACTGCAGTAGCTCTCTATTTGCAAAAGCAACCGAGACAGTAGCTTTCCATTTGGGTTCTAAGATAGGGCATTGCTTGTGTATACGAATTGTATGAATGGAAATCAGTTGCTGTTTGCGAGCGCGAGTGAGTGATACCATGGGTGATACAAGGCTCGAGCCCAAAAGATCACATTCCCTACCTGTGTGATCCCATGACCCTAGAGATCCTCCACAAAAGAACTATTTGTTTTGTGTTGTGTGTGCATTGAAAATGTAGTGGAGGCTCGAGCATTTCATGTGGACAATGAAGTCTTTTGGTAGGCAAAGTAGTCAACCCAAGCTTAATTGGAATCAGGAAACACGATCATAGATTTATACTGTCAGGTTCATTCATGTGTCACATATAGCAGTTTTGCATGTTCAAGGGTTTACCTGGGTATTCAAAGAGTTTCCAGTATCTTTTTTGACAAAAAGAATCGGCATCTAAAAATTGCAGGGTCATTCATAGGTGATAAAGATGAGTGTTTATTTCTATTTGTGTTGCTTAAATTTATACGACCTAGATATTTAGCAATCAGGTATTAGCACATTTGACTGGCTGAGAAGAACTTCCATTGTTATATTTTTGACAATGAAAATATGATCCTTAATAAAATGGTGTTTCGCTAGGGACGGGGACCAGTGGATGATTTTTCCTTTGTGGATCTTCCGCCACACTATATTGACCTTTTTAAATTGTATGATCCTCTCGGAGGGGACCACTTCAACATATTTGCCGCGGGTCTAAAAACAGCAGATCGTGTGGTAACAGTGAGTCATGGATATGCTTGGGAACTCAAAACTTCTGAAGGCGGTTGGGGTTTGCACAACATCATCAATGAGATGGACTGGAAACTGAGAGGCATTGTCAATGGGATCGATACAAAAGAGTGGAGTCCACAATACGATGTTCACCTAAAATCAGATGGTTATACTAACTATTCCTTGGAAAATCTCCAAACTGGGAAGGCCCAGTGTAAGGAAGCATTTCAGAGGGAGCTTGGTTTGCCTGTCCATCCCAATGTTCCTCTGCTCGGTTTCATTGGGAGGTTGGATCACCAGAAAGGTGTTGATCTAATAGCCGAGGCTGTACCGTGGCTGATGGGTCAGGATGTGCAGCTAGTCATGTTGGGAACGGGAAGGCAAGATCTTGAACAGATGCTTCGGCAGTTTGAAGGACAACACCGCGATAAAATCAGGGGATGGGTCGGGTTTTCCGTGAAAATGGCTCACAGGATAACTGCTGCTTCGGACATTCTACTCATGCCGTCGAGATTTGAGCCTTGCGGGCTCAACCAACTCTATGCCATGAGCTATGGGACCATACCGGTCGTACATGCTGTGGGTGGACTGAGAGACACGGTTGAACCGTTTGATCCCTTCAACAATACGGGGCTTGGGTGGACATTTGATAGTGCAGAAGCAAATAAGCTGATAAATGCGCTGGGTTACTGCTTGATGACATATAGGCAGTACAAGGAGAGCTGGGAAGGAATCCAAAGAAGAGGGATGACAAAGGACCTCAGTTGGGACAATGCAGCTCGGAATTACGAGGAGGTCCTTGTTGCTGCAAAGTATCAGTGGTGAGTCTTTCAGGTGTTTTTTAAGTGCATACTTATATGGCCTATTCTTGAGCATGGCCTGTGCATGCGGGAATGAACGTCTATAGCATGCAAAATCCATGGGGCTCTAGTTTCAGGCGAAAGATGCCGGTTCATGTCTTTCTCAGTTGTCATCTTCCTGAATTCGAGAGTTTTTGGGCCAATTTCTGTTCATGCTTGCCGTACGCTCGGTAAATACTAGTAGGCCAGTGGACCATTTGGAATTTACTGCTGTATAAATTCTTCTACGTATCGGTTTTTTTTCCTCGGCCAAATAAATAGGTTTTCAAGATATCATCCACCAGCGGAAGAAAAAAGGAAGGAGAAAATTCTTGTAAAACCAAATGCTATAAACCCATGTGATCTAATCTCTATTTTGGGCCATCTATTCCTGCCCGACTTTATTGCTATAAGTTTGCTAGGTAAACCGGAAAAAAAAAAAAAAAAAAAAAAAAAGTGGGGCGTAAACGGTCCGATTCCGTTACAGCAACACCTTTGTGAAGTCCACAACCTTTGAAGGTAGTTTTTGGGTTCAAAGTGGATTTTTATTATGGTTAAGTATGAAAGTAGAGACAATTATAGAACAATTCCTAAAGTTTATCAAGATCCATAATATATATATATATATATATATATATTATTTTTTATTTTTGTGCATTTAAATCTTAAAACTTACAAATTTGATGTTTTTGAGTCCTTTCGTTGATTTCATAGTATAGTGATTTGTGCTACTATCTTTTCAATCATACGTGATCATAAATAAATAAAAAGACGAAACCCTTCATCGGAATTTTTTAATTTTTATTTGTTTAAAATTGAAAAAAAAAAATGTATGCAACTTTTTAGATATAAATTTGAAAAGAATGCTAAAAATCAAATATATATATATATATATATGTATATATATATCGGAATTTTTAATTTTTATTTGTTTAAAATTGAAAAAAAATAATGTATGCAACTTTTTATATATAAATTTGAAAATAATGCTAAAAATCAAATATATATATATATATATATATATATATTAAAAAAAAAAAAGACGAAACCCTTCATCGAAATTTTTTAATTTTTATTTGTTTAAAATTGAAAAAAATAATGTATGCAACTTTTTAAATATAAATTTTGACAATAATGCTAAAAAAAATCGATACATACATACATACATACATATATATATATATATATATATATAATATTTTTTAAAAGACCAAATCCTTTATCGAATTTTTTTAATTTTTATTTGTTTAAAATTGAAAAAATAATGTATGCAACTTTTTAAATATAAATTTGAAAATAATGCTAAAAAATCAAATATATATATATTTTAAAAAGAACAAACCCTTCGTCGGAACTTTTTAATTTTTATTTATTTAAAATTGAAAAAATAAAGTATGCAACTTTATAAATATAAATTTATACAATAATACTAAAAATCAAATATATATGCTAAAAAGTCAAATATATAATAATTTTTTTAAAAAGACAATATTTAATTTTTTTTAGCATTTATATATGTTTGATTTTTTTAGCATTATTTTAACATTTAAAAAATAATAACAAGGGCAAAATTAAAAATTTGAAGAATGAATGATGAAAGTTTCGAAAAAAAAAAAAAAAGTTTTAGCATTTGACCAAATACTAAAAACTCAAAGTTAGTCCTTACTAGCATTGATTCACTTAAAAGTTACTTCAAAATAATTGCCAAACAGTTAAGCATTTCCCCAGCAATTCCTCAATGGGCTTTGGAGGTTGAAAGCTCATTGAGAATGCTGAACCAAACGCACTTTGAATCCATCCAAGAAAACACCCATTTGCAACTATTATGAAGAAACACATTGACAATATTGAGCACAACATATGGCAAAAGTATATACTTTGTTAAGGGTTGGGAGTGGGTTCAGGGACGTCTGCTGGATTTCAAACCCAGTATGCGCCAAGAAAAAGGAAGAAGAAAAACATATACTCAATAATTGCCCCAAGTAAATGTAACATTGGCATCTGACAACATCATATCATCACCCATGAATCAGATCACTTTTTAATTGCAACAAGCGAAAGCACTTCAAAGAGGGGAACACAGAAATAGATGGCATGAGAGCGCAAGAATGGTCACCCCAAGAGCATAGCAAATTGGTATATCGAGAAACTACTTGATCTACCAAAACCCGCTTTATAGCTAAACTAACAGCTCTCAGGTGTAGGAGACTCTTCTTTCCCGGTTGTATGGCAAATAGGAACGCCCGGAGAAGAGCCCAGCAAAGCCCTTTGATAAGCAACCTTCGACTGCACATGGAGACTTGGAGCCAAGGGGACTACTGTGCCTGACATTTTCCATGTAGTCATCTGGAGTATCAGTCAGTGGGCTATCCTCGAAGGCTGAAGACAAATTTGCCTTTTGCCTTCTCTTGGAAATCACGGACCAATGATCATGACTGGTGTCCTCAATGCACGTTTCTGAGAGTCCCTCACTAACCCTGGTGAAGTCGTCACTGAACTTCCTCTTCAAACCGTGATAGCTCTTCAATCCTGCAATAAACACCAGTTCCAGGAAATGATTGCTAACCTGAAGCTATGGAAACGAAAAAATTAAGTGGTCGTGCAATTGGCTTACCTGGGAGAGGGTCATCATGAGATTCTGAATCATCACAGGTACAATGGAAGTTAGTATTGTTACTGGTTCCCGTTACCCTACCCAAAAGGAAATATTGATCAGCAGATCCTCAAACTGTCATCGTACAACTGCATATGCAGCTAAAGGCTTGCTAAAGGCACCAATAAGCCTAATAACAATTATTGCTAGTTGACTTTTTGTAAACAGAAACAACTTTTACAAAACAGTCTCGTTAGATTTTATGAAAGTAGTAGTCAGGGAGTTTTTACAAAAGTAAAGACTTTGATTAGTGAAAGACCTGAACAATTCAGGCCTCCCCTGAAAAGGTTATGGAGATCAGTGAGTATTTTAACGAACCTGTACATATGCTCAACAAAATCATCTATTAAGACAGGCCATGCACCTGGAACAACAGTAAGCAGAGATAATTAACAGCTTGAAGCTTCATGAAAAATGATAGAGAATATATTTCATCAAAGTTATCTTTCACAACAACATCATCATAATCCTTAAATAGAGGAGAGACTCAAATGAAAGGTGTAACTCAAAAGTGTATATTTGAACAAATTTCACAAAGAGGTAAGAAAATGCCAAATTTCATTTCTAGTACGGATATAAGGGAAAAAAATCATATAAAAGCCCCCACAATGTGTCTGCTTGTTTTTATAGAAATTCAGTTGCAAAAGTGACCGTCATTGCCACATCTTCAAAGTTATCAAAAAGCAGGACTGGGGGACCAAAAGTAGCTTAACAGCAATACACCACAGAAATGACCATCTCAACACTGCAATAGCAGGGACCTATTAAGATTCAATACCTGCAGGATCATAACCTTCTAGAGTTTCATGTACGCAACGGCTAAATGCTAGAACTTGCTGCCAAGTATCTTCAGAGATGTTATATCGCTGGTTTTTCTGGAGGAACCAACATTTCAATATCCTTAAAGAGAATCACTAGAAAAACTAAAGGAGGTAGAAGAACAGGAAATTGCAGAGAATTTATGCAACCAATATGTTAGAAAGAGGACCATATATGAACGAAATAAAACTAATTTTACTTGATCCAAAACAAGTATTCAAGACAATGAACATCTGAAGCATCTTCAAAAATACTTAAAGATGCTTAAACACTTAACTCGCATACTTAAGGCTCAACTACCCTAAAAAGGTACCTGATTATCATTTCCAATCACCGCAAGTTTTTTAAAAAAATCACTATGCCTTAACCACAATCATCCAATAACTATACTCACTTCTCATTAAACACAGGGATCAGTACAACTGATATTTATACTACTTTCACAAAACCTAGGGCCAATCACAGATCTAGAAAAGCTTAAAAAGCATTTTCCAGAAGATTACTCAATTCTAAATTCAAAGCGCACGAACTCTCTCTTACTAAAAGCCATTTAAAAAAGATGAAGCTATGGTAACACTATTTCCACTTCGGTATAGTGTTCATCTTCATTAAGTTTGAAGAATTGCCGTCCAATCATGGAACTTCATTAGCAGCCAAAAATGCCCAAAACACGACTGCTTCAAGCAAATAGAAGATGCAATTTGCCTTTAAAAGTATACATTTAGCACAGCATAACAGGATGGTAGAAAACTATCATTTCCAATTATCATCAGTGTTTTAAAAACTGTACTGAAGGCTATACTGGATGGCTGACCAGTACGTGGTTCTAACTGGTCCAACCACGCAGTTTGATTATTAACATACTGTTCAAAATTATATAATTTTATACCTTACAAAATGGAGAATTAGCATAAGTGCATCGCGAAACCGAGTTGGCAAGGTCATTACAGCATGTTCCAAAGGGCATGGTTCAAATCTCCAAAGGTCCCTTTCCACATTTTTAGAGAACAGTGTATGTTTAAAAGAATTCTACAGCCTTCAAATTAACAGGGACATTCATAACCCAGTTGGTTGAAAGGCAATAAAGGAAAAAGAGGTCATCATTCCACTCTTATGCTTGTCATCACAACTCTTATTTTTTACAAAGTGCAAAATCGGTCTAATGAGCTGGTCTAATCCGGTCTAAGCCATAACGGTTCATACGTTTCTCACCAATTTGGCCAGGTCGACCAGTTTTGACCACTAATGGACAATGATATGAACCAGATCGGAGGCCAAGCCAGTAATTAAGTGTCCCAGCATCATCTGCCAAGCATACTTTATAAGAAACATATTACACTTAAGATAGTGAATGCATTGGAAACTGTAACATTCCCTTATTTAGTTACTCAACAAGTGCGTCCAGGGCACTCACTAATAAACTCCAAGTTTGAGTTCAAAGCACAGAGATCTTACTAAAAATTACTTACAACAAATTAAAGGTAATAACACTATATCCAAGGGCACAATGGTTAACAGTCAACATGAGTTAACAGTCAAGTCCCCCCGCCCCCCTCCCTCCCTCTCTCTCTCTCTCTCTCTCTCTCGTTCGTGCGCGTCCCCCCTTAGGGGCTGTTTGGTTCAACTTTGGGGAAATGGCTTTGCATTTTCCCTAAGTATCTTTAGAAGAATGGGCATTTGGTGAATGCTGAAGTATTTGGGAACTCTTATTTTGGTGTAGCATTTTGCAAAATAGCTTTGAGGTGAAAAGAAAAAGGAAAAAAAGAAGAGGAAAAAGGAGGAGGAGGAGATGTTGACGCAGAGGAGGGGAGCGAGTGGGAGGCAATCGGAGCTGGTGGGGGAGGCGGCCGGTGGCTGTGGTGGGGGAGGCAGCTGGTGGCTGTGGTGGTGGGGAGGCGGCGGGTTGCGCGACCCCCACACCGCTGTCCTGTGGATCACGCGGCCTCAGGGCGACCGGATCTGGCCGGCTAAGCACCGCTCAGCCTGTCCCGTGGGTCGTGCGACGCCGCCTAAGGCTGCGACCCACGCAACGGCGGTGCGTGGCGACCGGATCTGGGCGGCTGAGCACCGCTCAGCCCGTGGCATGGGTCGCGCAATGCCGTGGCGACCAGATCTGGTCGGCTGAGCACCGCTCAGCCCGTCGCGTGGGTTGCGCGGCCTAGGCAACGCCACTAAGGTCGTGACCCATGCAACGGTGGTGCGTGGCCACAGCGATGTGTGGTCACGGCGGTGCATGGGCGACCAGCTCCGGCCGGTTGAGCTCTGCCGGCTGAGCTTTGGTCTTGAAGAAACAAGGAAGACGAGGAAGACAATGAACAGTTGTTTTTTAGGGTAAAACAAGATAACTCAATTATCAGTGAGGGCAATATTGGAAGAAAAAAATTCATTAAACCCCCCTTCAGCATTCCAGAGCATTCCAAATGCTAGCATTCCCCCAAGTATACTTCCAAATGCTGAACCAAACAGCTGAAAGCCCCTTGGGAATGCTGAACCAAACAGCCCCTTATGGAGTTTGGAAATTAATTTGCTGGTAAGATTATCCAGCCACATAGAATCAGACTCAAACCAGAAAAAATGGGAAGAAAAAAAATTTCTTAGGCCCTATTAAGGGTCAGATGCAACAGGAATTACCCCTTAAATCAAAGAGTCATACTCCGCAATGAAATTTATAAAAATAAATCTGTTCCCAAGATGGATTCCATAATAATGTTTTTGACATAGTGGATGGCTCAGCACGTGGAGTTAATGTGCTCTAATTCAGCTGCTTTGGTAGTTTTCAGATTTTTTTCAAGTGTCTTGACCGTTTAAAGGGTACACTCGACTTACTCTAGAGGTGGGGTTCAGTTCGGAGGGGCTAAGTTATGAGCAAAAAGAATAAGGCCAAGTGGCACATTTGCAGTCCACTGTTTTGACACAAAATTGAGAGAGAGAGAGAGAGAGAGAGTTTTCAATGTCATCAGTTTAAACATGCTCCACCGTCTTGATGCTAGGGCATTTCTATCAGATCACTGAAATAATTGTGTACACAACTAAAAATGGCTGCAGAAATAGGGTCGCCCTAAAATGAAGATTTGCGAAAGTGAGAATCTCCACGTGTTACATAATTTGACCCAACCAACAGAAATAGAGAAAAAGGGACAATTGTGCCGCCCCATATTCAAAAAAACAAAAAAAAGGCGTTACACCAGAATATGTTTAAGAGAATTTTCCAAAAGTACAACAGTGCTTAGACATGATAGATAGCAACTACAAAATTGAGGACTGGTTAAGAGAAAAAAAATAAACAAGAGAAGACTCTGAAAAAGAGGATAAAGCAAATATTGATTGTGAAAATAACTTTACAGCTGTGAATGAAACACGTGAAGACTATTTCTCCTCAACTCATCAAATAATACACTCATACAGGCTAGGTGACTTCTTAGCCATGTTGTGAAGTCAGTGGAACAGATGTTCTATTGCAGTATATACTCAACTGATACATGATGCTAAAACTTCACTTATTTCTGCTGATGATAGGGTGCCATAATTACTGGTTCTGTTGTTGGCATCGAGTATATTGGCTTGGTTTACCATACTAAAAAGACACCGAACAAAGAATGGAGTAACAGTACCTCAACAAATTCGCACCACTGGTTAAGCAGTCGAAACCTCCCAGCTAATACAAGTTTCCAGGCAGTAATAGCCTTGCTTACAGCTGCCAATCATGCAGGATGAAAGATCACATTAATAAAATGAAGGCTACCAAACGCTAAAGCAAGAGGTTCTTTCAGGAGAATAATTTGGCAAAAAGAGAGTCAACAGAAAATTATATAGACGAAAAGAAACAGCTCACTGATGTTCTTTTGTCCATTTTCACGGCAGATGAAGAAAACAAACTCATAGAAGCATGCAAACTCTGCAAAATCTGCCTGCAAGAACAGAGTACGGGTAACAAGAAAATTCATTTTTCCATATAAAACTAGCAATGCCAGTCATGCTGCTATCTGATCAAGCATGAAAAGAACTATCCAGTTGAAACAACTGTGTGCTGAGCTTGAAAAGTGCTTCTATTAAAATTTATTCATTTCAAAATAGCAAAAAGACAAGAATCCAGACATAATCTCACCAGCAAGTTCAATCGTGACATAAGCTTCAAGAGCTCATTAAAAATTGAATCCCTGTCACAAAAGCAACCAAACTTCTTGAGAAAAAACCATAGAGAATATATTTTAAAAAATGCTCAAAGCTGATGCTCAAAGAAATACTAAAACCGATAAACTCAAACTGATGGGTCTTCTAGCAAACTCCTCAGAAAACTTTAAGATGTATCTTTACAGATGAATCCCTCAATAGAAATAGCTAACATATTTCAACTAACCAGACAGCCCCATGACACATTAAAAGCAAAAAGAGAGCACAGAAGACACAATAATTCTCAACATTTTGACTTAACACTGCAAATCAAATTACGGCTTTATGTGGATTGAAATAAGAAAAAATAATGTTTAACATGCACTCTTATGTCCCAAAACTGACAAATCTACCACGGGCAACTTCCATCAAGTAGCATGCCCAAGCCATAGAGTGCATACCTCGTTGGCAATCTTGATTCAACATATTTTAAGAGTTGAGCCAATGCCTCCCTTGAAAATTTTGCTGTTTCTGACTCGTCGTCTCGTCTCAGACCCTTTTCCACACGTGCACAAGCAATTCCAGATTTAATGTCTGCAAGTAAATTTAAGCTAGATCAACTTGCAGACAGCATCGATCTCGCGCAACAAGCCAGTTTTAGATAATGCAGCAGCAAACAATGCATCCACAAAGGGGAAGAGAGAGAGAGAATGGAAGTACCGCATGGTCTCTCAATTGTTAGCGGGTTGTCTGTAAAACACAAGACCTCGATCGACTAAAGTGACAAAGCTTAACTCAGCCCGACATTCAATCAAACACCTCGCGTTCCCATTTTGGCTCTAACTCTATTTGAGCACGCCAATTCATCAAATAAACCAAAATTGGAACTCAAGAGCAAAAGTGCACCCAGAACCGCATACAGAAAAAGCGGCAACCGAGACCCCCCAATCAAAATCAAGAGTCCACCCGTCAGGAACCATTACTAGCTTGCGCAAAGCAATGAAACAAACAAGAAACGACAAGATCGGGCGCAAAACTCGCGAGAAACGACCGACACGAATTCACCGGAAAAACAAAAACAAAAACCGGAGATTGAACGATCGGCAGACGGCTCGAGTTACCGCAGAATCGGCTGTAGATGTCGAATATGTCCAGGCGATCGGCAGAGGGATCCATCCGCGGACGACAGCGGGAGGGGCTATCGGATTCAGCTCTAGAGTTTCGATCGGTGGAAGTCGAATCGAAACCCTAAGGGCTTGGACTTAGACACAGAGAGGAAATTCACACGATGATAATCGCTTGATCTCGAAGCAAAACTCGCCTCCTTCGGGATCCTTTCTTCCTTATCCTTCTTTTTCAAATTTCTCTTTTCCGGGATTTTTCTTAGCTGCTGCGACGGAAGAAGAAGAAGGTGAGTCGACTCGGATTGGACTCGATCGCAGCAGACAATCCGTCAAAAGAGGCTTTACGTCTCCGGTGCCTTGACGTCTGAATCAAGTTCTCGCTTCCATTCGTCACTTGCTTGGGGGTTCTACCTTTATTTATTTCTTCTTTAAAAGGCAAAGTTGATTAGAGTTTTAATCTCTATATTTTTTAAGTTATTTTCTAATCTTTTTTCTTTTTTTCTCAACGATATTCCATAGACAAGTAACATCTCGGTCCCTAGCAACTTTTTGATATGCTAGATTTGGGTAAATTATGAGATCGAGACACGATTATGAACTTAAAATATTTACTCGAGTTGTCACCAATTTATTTAAATGAACATTGGTCAATTGATACTTATGCAAAGAGCTTATATGATGACTGGAAAAGTCAATTAACCAGGTGCACTTGTGAATGAACAAGTCAAATGAAATCTTAAAATTAAAAATCGTGGAACTCGGTTACAAGTGAGGCGGATTAGCATCCCGCGAAACTCTTTCAATACTGCAGGTTTTTTTTTTTTAATTTTTTTAGGTTGAGTCTTGAAGCAACCATGAATTTCCTATTATGAATGATATTATGTTCTAAAATCTCCAAATATCTCCAAAATTCTCATTCGGCGATGTTATGAATAAATGAGGTCATTTCCTTGCGTATGGTGATGTGACTTCATTTGCGGGTGAAAGTGTGGATATAAATGCCCATCAAAATACAAAATTCAATCATGACATGTGAGGATGACATGATATTACAATTATTACATGCAATTTGGCATGACAAATCAAATATTGGACAGTTTGATGAAATGGCATGATATAACAATATTCACATGGCAATGATAAGATGACATAACATGGCCATGATCACACATAGCATGACTTGACAAATCAAATATAAAACTCAATAATAATACGACATGGCATCTAACATGAGACATCAAGTCAAATGTGGAAAATGAAAACGAGTTGACATGTCACTAATCATAAATAATATGATAACGAGATGACGTGACATAAGAATAATCACATGCAAGATGACATGTAAATCATATCTCTATGACATAATAATATAATGGCATGACCACACCTTATGAAGAGTTATTTATTCAATTTACGGCTTTACTTGAGCATGATGACATTTACGAAGAAATGCATCCTTTTTCCTTCGGTCAAGTCAAAATAAAAACTATCATTTGATTTTCAATTCGTGTTTGAGTTCGATTGACTCAATTTGATGATTGGGTTGGGTTCTATAGATCCCATTTAATAAACATCTCATATCGGACATATTTCACTACGCAATTATTAACATCCGTAAGATTCGTGGAATTACCTTCTAAAGGCACAAAATTTATAGACGAAAGCGTGCCTTAATATTTAAATACTCCATCAAATCCACACGCTTAGTCTGTTTTTTTTTTTTTTTTTTTGGTTAATACTAAGCGTTGACATAATTAATTGAAAAGACAAATAGGATCTGGAAATATTTGAACTCGGGATCTTTTACTCTGATACCATATATTTTTATTACAAGTATGATGAAATCGTTTTATCTAACCAACGCACATCAGTAACGAGCATCAGGAAATTAGCTAATTTGACATTCTATTCAATTGATTATTCAACTATTACTAACTGAGGTTACGACTTCACAAGTACCGGTCGTGTAAGGAAAAAATTCTTGACTTGGGACTAGGGCGTATAATCCGAGTTGGGCGTATAATCCGGATCAACCATTTCGTCTTCTCTAGAGAACTTCTTCCCCTTCCTCCGATCACGGCGGGCTTTTTCACGCTCTTGGGCTCTCAATTCATCGTGCAAGGACGTCAACGAGGTGGTCAGACCCCGGTTCCTATGAGCTGCGAAATTTGAAACTTGTAATAGGGATCCTGTGCAACAATGCAGATGAGAAGTGAAAGCGGCGAAACGCTCACCGGAAATGACGACATCTTCTGCTTTCACGGACTTCCGCCTCGCGTGCTCCGCAAATAATTTGAGGTCCTTCGCTAGCTGTTCTGTTCATCACACAGCAGCAAAAGGATTTTAGTCTACAAGTTCCTCGAATCGATTCATCGAACAATTCCTGTGAACAAAATGCAAAACTGCAACTGATGGCAACGAGCTGCCAAGGATAATGTAGGCATTAATTCGGGTGAATTCACACAAGATTCGACCATCTTTTCGGTCAAGACTTGTACCTGCATATCTCAAGGTTAAATTGGCAATGCATTCCGATACGGGTCGGGACAATTCCGCATCATTTCTTTTGGCTGCGATCAAACGAAAATGAAAGGTGATGAATTCTTCCGACAGGGCGAACGATGGTAGGGAGCTAAACGGGTGCAGGGAAATTGAACCTTCAGCTTCGGCCAAGGAGGCCGCCGAGAGTTTGAATTGATTCCTGAGATCGGCGACGAGCTCATTTTCCTCCATGGGGGATGAATTACGTTTTTTCTCCTGCCTTCGCTAATGATTTTCTCGCATTTAACTTTTGAGAGGGAAATGCGGGAGAGGGGATCGCCATTGCCATCTTTGCGACCGGTGGTTGTGGAAACCATTGAGCTGAGGACCAACCAAAAAGGTTTCTCCTAAAATAGGGGGATTATAGTTCTCCCGAATTTAATGTTTAAAATGGCAAATCCTTTTCATTTTGTTATGCGCATGGGAATTCAGAATTGTCGCCGCTTATTAGGGAAAATACTTTGACTATAAAAATTTATTTAAGAAAAGAAGAAGGGCAACTTTTTCTTGCGGGTTATGTGAAAAGGAGTATAACAAACTTTAGGCTCTCTCAATTTCGTGGAAAATGTAGCGTTTCCAGAAAATACTTTCCAGTAAGCCATTTTCCAAAAAAATGATAATATTTTTTATATTCAAATGAAATCTAGAAATAAACTAGAAAATATTTTATGCCGTTTGGTAAGGAAAATTTGATTTGATTTTTCCTTCATGCACTCCTTTGAATAATTTTTATTTCTATTTTATTTTTTAAAAGTTGATTTTTTAATTTTTAATTTTTCTTTTCCTTCTTCTTTGGCTAGTCGCCGACCATAGTAATGGCTAGTGACCAACCACAAGCGAGGCTTGAGCTTGCTAGATTCCAGTAAGCTCATTCATCACCACCTTTCAAGCTCGAGCCTTGTCAAATCTGGTGAGGCTCGGCTCAACTCACCAAAATTTGGCAACCTTGCCACAACTTTGTGGCTAGTCGCTTGTCATCGCCGTAGTCGATGATCGACCTAAGAAAAGGAAAAAAAAAAAGAAAAAATCAATTTTTAAAAAATAAAATAAAATTTATTGAAAGGAGTGTAAGGAGGAAAAAGAAAAAAAAAAAAAAAAATAAAAGGAAAAGGTGTTTGGTGAAAGACAATGCTTGGTTTAAAGGTGAAAGAAAGAGATGAAAAATGTATTATGCTTTCCTGAAAAGTGAAAAACGTTGTCCCTACTTTTGATTGTATTCTTTTCATTGGTGAAAATTGTTTTTGTTGACTAATTTATTTTTCATGAACCAAACACTGGAAAATCCAAAAAATGTTTTCTTGAAAGTGTTTTTTGGTAAAACTAACAAAACCTAAGCCTTATATCCCCTTATATATCTAATAACTAACAAAATTGTTTTGGGAAAATTCTACTTTATGTCTATATTTTCTCACAACTTTTCTAATTAGATTTTTATGCCTTTATTAGTTTCTACTGGCATCCTTCTACTTACGTATAATATCTAAGCAAGTTACCCAACCAGAAAAAAAAAAAAAAAAAATCCAAGCGAATTCAGCCTTTGCATATGCATGTCTAAATTGACTTTTATTTTCTATTTATTGGTTAATCGAGTTCTTACATCACACCAAATTTGACTTGCTTTTTTTATTCGAGATGCATAAAAATTTCACAATATAAATGTTGAATATGTTGGAAAAATATGATTTCGAATCAATAGAACAATCAAGTTGGACTTTAAAGCGTGATATCATTTTTTTTTTACGGATTTATTTGCCACACAATTTATTAATGATCACAGGCAAATATCCTCCAGGATACAATAAAATGTCAAATGAGAATACTAGATAAGAAATACAGTATATTTCTAGGGTTTCTCTAAGAAACAATTGAAATATAACTATAATTTTGGAAAGAATACTCAAAAAATGATTTCATATTTGTTCATCCAAAAACTTACACGCGCGCGTGCACACATACACACACAAATCGATCTTAAATAACATAGGCAACTCTTTGCAAAAAGTTGCAAAGTAAACAAAGGTATCTTTTTGGAAAAGTTGCAAAATGAACAAATGTATTTCTTCAAAAGAAGTTGCACAATGAACAAAGGCATTTCTTCAAAAGAAGTTGCAAAATGAATAAATGCAACATTTCGAGAAAGGTTACAAACTAAATGAATATAATTTTCAAAAGTTATCTTGAAAAGACATATATATATATATATTAACAATTTGGAATAAAAAATAAAAAAACAATTTTTTAATAAATAAATACCGAATTTTCATAATCTCCAAAAATACTTAATAAACAAAAACAACATTTGGAGTAATAAAGTTTAATAAGATAATGATAATTAAACCAGAGGCGCTCAAGCGTGTAAAGTGCGTCTAATAATTACATAGTTATTTGCATACCCGCATGTGAGTATTGTGGGATTTAGTCTACCCCCAACCTTTTCTTTAGACCGTTACACTTGTTACTTGGTCCATCTTCTCTCAACTTTTTTTGTGGAACAATGAAAATCACACTTTGTTCTTCCAACATAATATGATAACCATACAAATTCTTCATAATTTTCCCAGCTTTAGATGATCTTATAAAACCTTCACAATATATGCCAACGAAACCACGCCCGGCCCCAAGACCTGAATCGGGCAAATTGACTTTGATCCTTTTTTTCTTATTAAAAGACTTGTGGCTTTTTCTTTTCCTTTTTTAAAGTCGTAGCAACTGAATATTTCAAAAGTTACAAATATCGGCCCGGTTGTTTACAAATAATTTTTTTCATCATTCTATGAAATTTAATTGACATTTTAAATTTTGATAGAAAACATAAATTAATACTTTCTTTAACTTAACCCGTGAATTTTAGGGCGTATTTATATTAACATTTCTTTTTTACTTTTTATTTGATTTAAATCTTGCGGCTCATGTATCTTGTATTTTTATTTTTTTTATGTGGAAGCCACTCATAACTCTCAATATATAAATAAGTGTAGTGGCACTGGTTAACTATTAATAAAGAAATTTTTTTATTTTCAAGCATAATCAGGGAAAGGTAGTGTTTTGAAAATAACAAAGTTTCTTTGTATGTATTTGTGGGGTACTTGTTAATAAAGACCTGTTTCAATATTGACACGCAGATTTGCATATGACTATTATGATTCTTTTTCCAAAATTTGAATGAAACGTTAAAACTTTGATAAGGAAAAAAATGAAAAAAAGAGAGAAAAGTCACAAGAAATCCTAAATTATATTTATTATGACATATTTATTTCAATTTTTTTGTGATATAAAAAATCCCAAACTTATTCTTGGTTAACACATTACCTCAAATTGTTTTTTGATGATACAAAAATTTCATACTTAAAATTTATACTGATGTGACACATTTACCTCAAATGATCATAACTTTAGGGTTAAAATTGGGAAAAATGAATTACATTGGGGTTTTCTATGTAAAAAGAAAAAGTTACCCTTTGCTTTTATTTTATTTTTTGGGTTAATTACTCTTTGCATTTGTTGAAACGTACATGAAATGGAAAAGAACGGACAATCCCACTGATGACTAGAATCATCTAATCATTTCAAGCTTTTTGACATTCCAGCCAGAAAACAAACCGACGCAAACGGTGGCGGCTCCCTTGCAATCCCAAGTCCTCGTCATTGTCATTATTCTTCCGCCTTCTAGAACATTCTCCCGCACTGTATAACTCGCCTTCCCCATGATGTCCGTCACCTCTTCTCGATTATAACCCTTCGGACTGAAATTTTCCACTGATCGCATGCTCCTCCCCCCTCCTCCTAGCCAAACAAAAAATCTCTCTCTCTCCCTCCCACTCCCTCTCCGAACAGAGATGTTGACTGAAGAAGCGGAAATGGCCTCCGACCCTCTGTCCCTCCTCACCTCCATGTTCCTCGACCTACTATCCCAGCACGAGTCATGCCTCGAGGCCCCGACCAACGCGATCACCATCTTTAACCCTGCTGCTCGGACCCTCTTCGTATTACGTGGTGCCCCTCCTGCCCTTGACCGGGTTTGAGGCCAAACCGAGCCCACCACCGGTGTCGAGGGCCTCGATCGACGCACTGCCAAGGGTCTTAATCATCGAGGAGGAGGAGGATGGCGGTGGTGGGGCGAGTGGCGGCTGCGCTGTGACATCCTGAAATTTTGACCCTGTTTCGATTAAATGAACTAGTCTTTTCATTGTCGCGCCTACGATCTTTTTCTCTAAGCTGATCACCCATGAGATAACTAATCTATCAAGTGAAATCGTTAAGGGATATAAACGCAACAGACTTAAGAATTCGATTAGAAATCGACTATTCGACCATGCTAATCGGCAAAATGCCAATACGTCACCGTTATAATCGATTAGAGATTGGAGATAGGTCAATTCGATAGAAACACGCAATTAAATCGTGGGTGATTTCACCTGATTGCAAAATTCACGTTGAATAGCACTAAACCGATTTTTCTGTCGATTCTGTACTCGATACCCGTAATTAAAACCTTGAGATTTTTACGATAACCGAGAGTCATTGATGAGTTAGAGATGCACAAATGTGGATTGAAAATTTTCAACTAAGAGTCAAACGCAATAAAATTCTTAAAAGCTACCCCTATAGGTTAGGTCACGCTAAAATTACGTCTGATCGAAATTAATCACGAAATTGAACTCCGTTTCGAGAATCGAAAGTCCGAGCATGTCACGATCTATTTTTAGGACATCGTCGCATCCTTTGAAGAATTTTCGACGAGCCCGGAATTTTAGCGGAAAATCAAAATTGGCCAATTAATTTCAAGGACATTCGGATGGGCATTTTAATAGGCAATTTTGGCCATCAAAGTGAGTTGGTTTGTGAGGGATTGAAGGGAAATTGGTTTAGGCCACTACCATGGCATGTTGGGCCATTAAATTGAAGTTGCTTAGGTGGGAAATTGAAGAAGAAATCCACCAAATTCATAGGGGCAACTGCTAGGTTGAGTTTGGGCACCAAATCGAAGTCATGTGGTGAAGTTTTGTGAAGAATTGGCTTGTGGGAAAAGCTTGGACAATAGGGGGCAAAGACTATGGTGCCAAGAGCACTCAAGTGAATGATATTTTCACCTTGGACCTCATTGGCCACAAGCAAGACTTCTTGGTCTCTTGTCCCCTCCTTGTTTCTCCTTGTTTCTCCTCCCCTCCATGAACCACCCTAGCAGACCAGCTTCTGCTTCTGTTTTAACTCCTCAAAAGCTTTCTTTTCCTCAATTGTTGAAACTTCAAGCACTTAGGACCAGGCCAACACAGCCAGTAGCCTTGTAAGTTGCCTGCGAGCCTAGGCCAGCCTTCCCGTCGTTGCCCTCTGTCTGCCCGCTCCTTACACCGCTCAACCCGCTCGTCAGTCCCCATTGCCACCTCAGTCGTTGCCAACCAACCACCCTTGGCTGACCGTTCGTCCTTGCTCTGTTCCAGTTGCCATCCCCATGCCGTCCAGCCACCAGCACTGCAACCAGCTCCTTCCCGGACCAAGACTAGCCCCCCAACAGAACCAGTCCTCCTAGTTGGACTCGTGAGCCTTGTGGGCTTTTTCAGCCCATTTTAGACCTCCTTTGGTGTCGCCATAGGCCCAGGTTTTGGTCGCCGTCACGCCGCCGTCGCCGTGGACCCGTTTGCTCGCTTAAACGGTGAGTTAGCACCTAAACTCTAATTAGGGGGGGTTAATTGCACTTAAAGGTGGATTAGTTGAGCTAATTAGGGATTAATGGTAATTAGTGTATATGACTAAGTTAGTAGAATTGGTTAATTAGGCTAATTATTTATTAGGTGGTTAGTTAGGTGGCTTACTTAGATTAATTAGATAATGTACTTAGCTTAGTCAATTGGTTTGATTAGTCTAAGGGTGTGCATGACAAAATTTCTGGAACATAAATTGATTTCTCAATTTCTATTTCAGAAATTGAGAAGTTAAAAATTTTAGCTTATGATTTTTCTTCAAATCTATTTCTAGAATAGAAATCTGTTCCAGAAATAGAAAAATCAAATTGTGTTACAAAACGGATTTCTGTTCCAAACATGTTATGGGAAACAGAGAAATAGAGAAATGGAGAAGTAGAAATTTTATCATATGCACCTTAAGTAGATTAGCTAGCTTAGGTAGGTTAATTAAGGGTTTAATTTAAATAATTTGTAATTTATTTAATTAAATGTAATTTATTTATTTATTAGCACAAATTATACCAGGATAACCGGTTGTCAAAATTTTACGTTGATCATCATGGTATAGTTGATTTATGAAATTGATTACTAATTTATGCAATTGGATGCTAAGTGATGATTTTTGGATTATTATTTCAAAAATATGAGTTTTTGGTATTTAATTAGAAAAATACCGAGTGTCGGGTTTTGACACCAAAAATACTACTATATAAAATCGTGAAATTTTGAAAAGAGAGAATATCACATTTTATGGTCTGATTTGATTGTGTGTCCACGCAAAATTATTTTACCAGGTGTTTTTAATCTGAAGAAAATTGACCAAGTCCATTATTTGAAATGAAAATATTTGAGTACAAAGCACGATATTCTTGGCGGGACATGGATGTGCGTGTGATCACTGTGAAAACCCGTCACCCAATGAAAATCGGGGGTGATGCTCCTATATGGAATGTCCTTGTCAATGGATGCCGGTTGCAGTGGAGGCTAGGCCGATGCTCCTTCGGGAATGTCGTCTAGATGTAGACGTTGCCGTGCCCGACGAAGCGGGACGACGCTCAGTTATGCCGAATGACCGCTGACTGTTGGGTTGGCCATGACTGTTGGGTCGTAATTAATTGGAATACGCTTGAGTGATTGAAATAGCTACGCCTAATTATAGGACAAAATTTTGTGGTACGGAATGGGATGTGTCATAACGATTTAACCTTATAATTGGAACCCTTGTAATTGATTGGTATATGTTATGAGGTGTTCTAATTAATGATTTACGCTTGCTGTGTATGTATATGTTATATGAGCTGTACTAATGTGCAGGGAGGTGCTGAGACGATGTAAGTCTTATATGGTATATGTTTAAGTTACCTCTAGGTGAATTCTCATCCTAATCGGGGTTTAGGGTGTAAACTTGCTGAGACTTTGTCTCAACCCGTTGTGGTTTAAAATTTTCAGGTCCTCAAATGGAGGTACGTCATATGCGTTATGGGGTCCCACAGAAGATGGACTTTCAACACTCCTATTTCAATATTCTCGAGACCAACCTGACCTGTGAGCTGGTTGAGTCCATGGTCTGCAGTATGGGTTGAAGAGGGCCTACCTCAGTTGGTATCTCATCACTTTAGAGCGTGGTTCATTAACTTTCTTAATGAGGGCCAGGAAGGTCCCATACAAGGTTTTGACGAGCCTCCTGTCCAGACCGGGGAGTGGGAAATAGGACATTCTATGGATATCGACACCCTTAATGGTGTCGTGGAAGACCCATAACCCATGACTGAAGAGCTCGGAGTTTAGGTGGCTCAGTAGCTCTTTTTGATCTAGACTCCTGTACATAAACCTTAGGTTTGGCTTAATTGTATATAAATCTAGTTTGTTTATAAAATATGTTTTGTGTTAATTGGCCGCTCTGCTTTTTCTATCCTATGTTTGTTTGTTGTTTGGAGATTGTTATTTCGCTTCTGTATGTGCATAAATCATTTAGGTTAGCAATGTGTCCTAGGAACGTCGCAATTTAGTTGACCGTCGAGGGATATGTGCATGCCCGGGGTTTGGGGTGTGACATGTGCCATCTGTCTAGAGGAGTTTGCAGCCGGCAATGAGGCTAGGGAGATGCCATGCCAGCATAGGTTCCACTTGGGCTGCATCAAGAAGTGGCTGTCGGTGCACGGGACTTGCCTTGTTTGCCGGTTTGCGATGCTGCCAGAGGAGGACGCCACGAAGGTTCTCGGCGAAGGTGGCAAGGATCAGGCTTGGGGCCAGAGACCGATCGTGGTGATGCTCGTGATTAATGGTCGGGGCGTGAGTATTCCTAGTTCAAGCCACAGGTCGATGGGTCTCGAACGGAGTTTGGGATCAGGATCAGAAGACAATGGTGGAAGTGCTGATAGCTCGCCAGCTCAGGACACGGCCTCAGGATGGTGAAGAAACTTAGGGTGTGTTTATTTTGTGAAAAATAATTTCTGGGAAAACGTTTTCCTCATTTTCCAGTGTTTGGTTCTTTTAGGAAAATGAGTCAACGAAATTATTTTTCCTATTCAATAGAAATGTTTTCCTTCCAAATCTCAAATTCGGAAAACAATTTCCCCTTTGAAAGAACCGGAAAATGTTTTCCAAAATGTTTTAAGGTTCTTGCTTAATGAATTTGTTATTATTATATCTTTTCTTTTCTTTCTTCTTTGCTTTTTTCTTGTTTTCTCTTTTCTTTCTTTACCTGTGAACGTAAACCCTAACTCCTCCTCCCCTCTCTCCTTCTCCTTCGCCCCCTCCCTTTCGTCACCGCCACCTCCTCCAACCTTAGCCCCTCTTGCACTCCTGTTGGCTTTGCTCCCTCTTCTTCCTCTTCGTCGACGTCTTCTAACCTTCATTCTCTAATGGATTCGGCTCCACGCCGGCAACTTCAGCGCCAATGCTCTTCAGTACGCTGTCGTCGATTGTGTCCAAAGGATTGTCGCCCTTTGGTCCATCGCCATTCACCATTGTTTGCCACGTTGGGGAGCTCTGTTGCTTCTCTGTTCGATGCGTCTGCGCCTTCTGTGAGTGCGGGCCTAGGTTTGTCCTTGTTTGTGATGCGTGCGCCTGCGCTTCAGGCATGGTCAAGGCCCGCCGGCTTGTGCTTGTGCTTGGAGCTCAGCTAAGCTTCGGTGGATAGAATCGCTGCAGAGGGAGGTGAGGTCGTCAAAGAAGGGGTGATGGGTTAGGTGGAGAGGCGATTGGGAGAGAAGGAAAAAAAGGAAAAAAAAAAATATTTATTTTAAAAAAATTATATGAGAGAAAGCATTTTCCAATGAGGTCCAAACAAGAAAGAAGGTTTTCAATGATATTTACCAAATAAAAGAAAATTAATCGTATTCTTGGAAAATCATTGAGTTTTCCATGAAACAAACGCACCCTTAGATTAGAGCTAGATTTTCGACACGTTGAGAATTTCATTGTCTGTACATATTGCAAGCCCCTGTTGTTCGAGGAATTTGATTGGTATTTATTCTTTTATGCATTTCGAATTCGATCAAAATTTGATTGGGATCGATTGTATATTTCACTAGTAGGTGGGAGTCTCTCGTGGTCGCACTCAAAAGGAATAATTAAGTTGAATTCTTACTAGCTAAAAAGGCATTAAACTAATGCAAAGATGCCCGCGTCATTTCGCCACATTTAACATATTGTTGTGACCTTTCGAGATGAGTCCCAAGAGGATTTACCGGATTGCTAAGCAACGACGTCTATAATTCAATATTGGGGCACTTTCAAATCCTATCAATTGCGACATAGTTTTTCATTCATTTAAGTATTGTTATCATAGAATTGTTGCTAACCTATTTACTTGGTAAAGTGTAGGAATGCTTACTACAAATTAGAGATTTTGAGATTAAGAGATTTGAGATAAAAATAACAAAGGTGCCTAATCTTTCATGCAACGCAAAAATTGTGTTTACTTACTACAAACTAGAAATTTTTAAGATCAAGAGATTTGGCATAAAAATAAGAAGTGTCCTAATTTTTGTACAACGCTTATTTAAATGTTATAACATTTTTTTTTTCTTTTGCTTGCTTTAATGCTACATCAAAGTAAGATCAACCATTTAAGTATCACCTCCATCAAATTGTCCTATGCAAAATTTTTAATTTTTTAATTTCTTTATTTTTTCTTTTTTTATTTTGTGCAGGCAAGTTTCGTCAACCTAGACTAGGGGAGAGTTGCCTTGCCCTTGGCCGATGGAGCTACGAAGGCATTAGGCGAGGTCATCATTGGCCACAAGCAAGGGCATGAAGGCCCTCACTATATCTGGGCAAGGCTGCAATGGTGTTGCTCAGGGCCTTCTTGGCCTAGTTAGACGTGGGCAAGGTGGACCCTCACCTAGATTGGATGAGGCCTTTATGGCTAGCAAGGGTTGCCGGCGCAAAACAAGAAGCAAAGAAAAAAAAAAGAGTAGAAAAACAGATAATAAAAATCAAAATAATAAAAATTCAAAAAATTTAAAAATTTGTCCATGTTGGTTCCGTGATGACACTTGGTCAATTTTTTGAAACTTTATGATATTTAAGTGAGTGAAAAAGAAAGTTATACAAAAGTTATTACCCTCAAGTGAGCACAGTACGACAATTATAACACTTTTGTTGTTCTTATCCCAAGAGATTTGGTTACTTTTCGTCTTAATCAGTACCTTTTCCTCTTCATAAGAAACAATTTTCATTATGCTGGGACCTTTGTTCTCCAAGTGAACCACCAAGGTAAAGCTAATGAATTATTAAGTAAGCATAAACGACTACTCATCACAGAGACGGTACTGTTGCCTAAATTCTCCTCAACCCATGCCACCCACAACTTGTGTTTTAATCAAATATTCTCAAATATGCAATTCAATTTATTAGAGCAGTCGCTAATCTATTTGTTGTGCAAACAATCTTGGTCAACTTTAATCCTAAACTACTTTTATGTGAGAGCTGGTCACATTGGTGTGCAAGCAATAATATAACATTCAATAATCAAAGCGGTAAGTAAATTGCTTGGAAAAATGAAAGAACCTTAATGCGTTAAGAAAACCAAACGCTAAGCTCTACTATTGTCCAATGCAATAAGGATTCTGCAAGATGTTATGTAAAAGCCAAACAACAATGTAATGAATGCATGACTTAACATGAATAAATGTAATTATGCAATGCCAATTAATTATTTTCTTGTTTTCTTTGTTTAACATGACTTTAATGCAAGCATGATTCGTTTAAATGTTATAGCTATATGAGTTCTAATATATGAACTAGCTTTAAAGACTAGATGACACGAACACTATATTATAATTATATGCAATCTATATGCAATACTAATGACATGAATATGATCAATTATAAATTAACCTTAATATTTAAACTACATGAAAGACTATTTGTTTTTGTGTTTTCTTTCTTATAAATAAAAGACTAAACCCTAGCGCACTAAACATGACCTAAATGACTTTTATTATGATATAATGACCTAATGACGCAATGTTAATTTTTTATATATATTCTTTTTATGAAATTCAATATGAGATGCAATTGTTAGTTGATACATCTACACGATGTGATTTTTATCAAGGCACTAACACTAAGTTATGGTCCTTATGGAACACTCTAAATGATACATGTTAAATTACTATTTAATCCTATATGCAATTTATATGAAATATATGACATTTTTTTATTTGATTTTATTTAATTAATGAAAACTATAAATTATCCTAAGTTTATACGAATTCTTGAATTAGATGCATGATCCTAGACAGGATAGCCCTCAATAATGAATGCACGTCAATCCTAAATATGCAGTTGGCATATGAGGTGTGTTGTGCATGATGATTAAGTCATATCTAAAAGGGAAAAAGCCACGAAAAACCCTAAACTTTGCCCAAAGTGACATATTTACCCCAAACTTTTTTTTGAGACGTGAAAAACCTTGAACTTTACCAACCGTGACACATTTACCCCAAACTTTTTTTTGTGACACCAAAAACCCTGAACTTTTGTTATGTGACACATTTACCCTAAAATTATAGGGCATTTTGGTCTTTTCAATTTTTTTTTCATTTTTTTTCCTTCTCTCTTCCCTCCGTCGGTGTCCGGCGAGGGCTGCCCTCGCTGGCGTCGGGCGGCCCTCACCTGCACTTGGCGAGGGGTGCCCTCGCCAGATCTGGCGAGGGCCATCCTCGCTTGACGCCGGTGAGGTCGGGCGAGGTTGTCCCTGCCCTCGCTGGCGTCGAGCGGCCCTTGCCTGCGTCTGGCGATGTAGCACCTCGAACCCTTCGTAGGTCGCCACAAGCACCAATGTTACTCCTTATTACCTTTCTCCTTAGAAGAGGCGTTGTAGTTCACAGGCATTTTTTTTAAAGCGGTCCCAGCGCGACTCATTAGCAGAAGCAAAACATCACCATCTCTCCCCCTACCAACCATGATACAAATACACACCACTAATCATCATGATTTTATAGACAAGCAACGACACTTTATTTACATATACTTTCAAGATGGGACTTCTTTTGGGTCAATACATAAAAAGGAAAAGCTAGGACTCAGCCATGTCCAGCCTAAAACCTCAAAAAGGATCCTCAACCCTCTACATCACATGCGCACAACCCCCATCATAAGTGTCGGCTAACTATCCCCAAAAAATAGCCCCTACTCGTCGCGGACAGGTCTCACACCCAGTCCGGTGCGTCAGGCGGTGGCAGCATCCCTCTCATCACCCCATCGCGGCGAACGTGGACGGAGACAAACTCTTGGACGACTGGGCCCCCAGCCAAGCCTATGTCGTACGTGACAAAATAGCGCACACGTATGTATGTCAGTCCAGGCACAGAAGGACAGCTGTACTCCTCACACTTTACCTCGACGTCGGATGGTAACCCGTAAAATGCACCCCGCGCGATGGCAGGAAGCGGCATACTGCTAATCTGAAATGTTGGTCCCAAAGAGGTGAGTACAACCACTTAGCAGGTAAAAGAATCCAATAACAACTCAATGCATCATGCAAATCATACATGTATTGCAGGTGTTACTTACTTTGAAGCCATGCGCATACTATCATGCATCATCATATCATATACATGTTCTCATCATCAAGACATCATCACATCACACATGTCATCATCATCATGGCATCATTATAATCATATTCATGTCATCATCATCATGACATCATCACATCACACATGTCATCATGCCATATCATATATCATCTTCATCATCATCATGCATATCATCATGCCATATCATATATCATCATCATCATCATCATCATCATCATGCATATCATCGTGCCATGGGTGATCATCATCATATCACATCACATATTGTCATCATCATCATGCATATATCATCATCATCATGGTTTAATTTCCACTTTTAACTTTCAATTTGATCACCACATCACCCATTCCTCGAATCATCAATTTCATCATCCCCTCAGGCAAAGACCTCCGAGGCTTCCGGCATTCAGCCATTCCAGGCCACCGGGCATCCGGCCCCCCACATTCCGGGCATCTCGCATCCCAACTGGCATCACGAGGCATTCCCCTCGGGCAGAAACCTCCGACAGGGCTTCCGGCATTTACACTCCCTAGCCGGGCATCCCGCACCCCAATTCTGGCATCGCGAGGTATTCCCCTCGGGCAGAAACCTCCGACAGGGCTTCCGGCACCCCACGTTCCGAGCATCCTGAATCTCCCAGGGCCATCCGGCAATGCATCTCTATACATTCCATGCATCATCCTCCACCACAACCACCTCCTCACTTATCATTATCCATGTTTATCGATTTTAGTCTTAATTTGGCATGGCATATGGCGTGACATCCAACAAGTCATACTTGGCATGGAATTCACACATGCATCTCAATGCAATGTCATGCATACATCAAGACCTCACCATACATGCAACATCGTATAATTATTTATGAAATAAAATTAATGGAATTTATGGCCAATAAAATAATCCATTTTTCATGCCCTTTTTCATTTATTTAAATTTCAGCTTTTTGTTATTTTCAAAAAATTAAATTTAATATCTATAAATTCCCAAAAATTATAAAAATTAAGGCAAGTCATAAACTAGCCAATAGGATAATAATTTCATGCAAAATATATGGCCAAATAGAATTTCACAAAATTTCACAATTCTCACAAAATGGCATGTCATTTTCGGGTAAAATCAGAATGCACAGTTTCTGAAGAAATTCGATTAAAATATCCATATGACCTCCAAAAATTACGAAAGTTTACCGAGTTATAGCTAAGACATTTTCGTACATCTTTTATGAATAACTCCAAGCCAGATTATTTTTAGATTATTTTCTACAGTCTCACGAAGCTTCTGGATCCATTACCGCATCGTCCAGTACATGCTTCTCCGAAATACTGAGTTTTCACCTACCTATTCTCTTTATTTTCCTCTGAAATTTGGATATGTTATACATCAAGATGTCCTATACAAGTTTCATGAAGAGATATAAGTCAAATAACCAGAGTATAGTCGTCATTTAGGTCCATGAAGTCTCGGGTGTCCCAAAATACATCTCCAGAATTACCGTCTTCAAGATCTAGTCGATTTACTAGGCTATACTTGTTCATTTCACTTAAAATTTGAGTATGTTATATTTTAAGATGTCCCCTACAACTTTCATGAAGAAATCGAAGAGAGATTCTTAACACAAACCAACATGCAACCACACATCCATCAAGAGGTCAGTAAAATCTTTCCAGATCTGAGGTCTCCGTAGGATGAGAGTCTAACCCCTCAAATCTCCATCATTTTCCACGAAATTTCAGTATGTTATATTTCAAGATGTTAGATACAACTTTGATGAAGAAATCGAAGCCAAAATCGGACTCTAAACATGCATGCAAGCTCACACAACATTCTGACTCACACTGTTTGAGCAAAAACAGCCATACCATTCAAGAATAAACCACCCATACTTCGGTTTTTCTCACCTAAACACCCAAAAATTCAACATGCAAGTAACATACACACATGCAAGAGCAGCTAGAGGACTCCCACTTGCCTCTAGACCGGACGGACGACGGCACAAGGCGGCGAGCACGGCGGTCGGACGGCGGCTCCTCCTCGGTTCCTCCTCTCTCTCTCTCTCGGCCACTCTCCTCTCTCTCTCTCGAAATCTCTCTCTCTCTCTCTCTCACTCTCTTTCTCGGCCGAATGAACCGGCCACTCCTCTCTCTCTCTTCCCTTTTATCCCCCCTAATCCTCATAATTGATAATCATTGCTTGCCTTCAAATTAGCCAATGCATGGCATCCTTCTTTGTGCCACTTGTCCTATTGCATGCATAATGGGCTTTGAATTTGGGCTTGGGCTTGGGCCTCCTTTGTGGCCGGTCGACCACTCCTTCTTGGGCCTCCATGGGCCGGTTAGCTTGGCCCACTAAAGCTTAGGCCAATGGGCCTAAGGCCCAACCTAAAAATTGACTTTTTCCCCTTTTTTTTTTTTTGAATTTCTTCTATAAATATTTTTAAATTTTAATTTTCAACATGGCCAAAGTCTTGTGACATTTTGTTTATTGAAATTTAATTTATAAAGTGCATGGCCAAGCATAGATTATTATCATTAATCTATCAAATTTAAATTCTCACAAGCACATGCACAAATCATCTAATCTTAAAAAGACTAATCGCTAAAGCATAAGTCATAGGAAATTTTATTACCTAATTAGAGACTTTAACACACCTTATGGCTTAACTTTGAATTTTGAGATGCCACAGGCGAGGGGTGCCCTCGCCAGATCTGGCGAGGGTCGTCCTCGCCCGACGCCGGCGAGGTCGGGCGAGGGTGTCCCTGCCCTCGCGTGCGTCTGGCGAGGGTCGTCCTCGCCCGACGCCGGCGAGGGTGCCCTCGCCGGATCCGGCAGGGCCGTCCTCGCCCGACGCCGGCGAGGTCGGGCGAGGGTGTCCTTGCCCGCCGGCGTCGAGCGAGGGGTGCCCTTGCCAGATCTGGCGTGGGAGGCACTCGCCCGACGCCGACGAGGGCGACCCTTGCCGGACGCCGGCTTCCCTCCTTCGGCTCCGCCATGGCCGGCGGAGGGAAGAAGAAGAAAAAAAGAAAAAAAGAAAAAAAGAAAAAAGAAAAAATAGAATAAAAAGACAAAAAATGCCCTTGATGGGGTAAATGTGTCACAGTTTGAAAAGTTTGGGGTATTTCACGTCACAAAAAAAAGTTTGGGGTAAATGTGTCACTTTGAGTAAAGTTCGGGTTTTTCGTGGCTTTTTCCCTATCTAAAATTCAACAATATTATTCAATATCATGTAATTTTGATAGAATCAAAATTCAATTAATCGTTTATGAAAATCACAAATGAGATAATGTTAGGGGTCTGACTTCTAAACTCAAAGGTTCGATGCCCAAACATGTCCTAACTAATGCAATGGGATAGTCAAGATATTAACAATATGACCTAAGGTTTCCTTACCTATTAACATGCATTAAAACTATATATTCAAATCAAATACGCGCATAAATTAAACTAACCTTTAGACCTACCTTGATTTAGGGTTTACCTATCTTAATGACGAGGATTCAAGCGAGGCAGAATTGCGGCTGTGAAGTCGATTAACCGTCAGCGAAGGGGTGCTGCCAGGGGTTTAGGGATGAGAGAAGGGCAGCCACAACAAATGAAAATGGCATAGGAACTGCTGGGCTGCACCAGGAAACCGCGACTAAGAGCCATTTAGATACACCGAGAAACGTCAGGCGTGGGGAGGTTCGCTAGTGCTAGGTTGCGAGGTAGCTAGTGGTGTTGAGGACAACAGGAGGTAGCAGCTGCAGGAGATCAACGCCAGTACGTGCTGGGATGATCAGAGACATCGCTGGGCCTACAGTAGAGGTATCAACGGTTCAGTTCTGTTCGATTTTTTTGAAAAATGAAACCGAACCGAACCATTAGAAAAATCTTCCAAACCGAACCGAATGAGATCTGAACCGAATACGAAGGTTCGGTTCGGTATTTCGGTTTTTGGTTTCCGAGTTTTTTTTTCGTTTTTTTAATTTTTAATAATTCTCAGTGAGGCGTTTTAAAAACCGAAAGAAAAAAAAAAGCCAAGTATACGATCTCAAGCAAAAGCCCCAACAAGCCATATCAAAAAAGCCGAATCAGCCATGCTACAGCCAAGCCAAGCTATTTCGTCGATAATTCATGAAATGCGGCTGGTACATGCCTGCACAGAAAATCATTGGCACGACCCAAAAACAAGACGATGAAACAGATTTCGAATCGCAAGCACCTTGTCGGCGAAAGCAAATTCAGAGCAAATGGCGTCCAAGAGGGGGGAGACCCTAATCTGGTGCGCGGGAAACGACGGCAAAGTCGAAAGGAAAAAAGAAAAAAAAGAGAAAAAAAGGTGCGGTCAAAACTCGCTGCTGCTGGAAAACGACGTTCGGACAGAGCAAAACAGCAATCTCGAACCGAGAAAAATTCACAAAAAATTCAAAAAAAAGAAAAAAGAAAAAGAGGAGGTGCAAATGACCAGGAAATGAATGACGATGACGACGACGACTCGAAAAACCCTAAAAGGACAGAAAGCGGAGGGAAATCGACGATGTCTCGACGGACAATTGAGGTTGAGAGCCTTACATGCCAAGATCGCCAGAGAGAAAGATGGAAGCTGGTGAGCGAGCGCCGTCAATTGCGAGCGAGCGAGCTAGAGAGAGAGAGAGAGAGAGAGAGAGAGAGAGAGAGAGAGAGAGATTCTGGGTTTACGTTATGGGGAGGTTCGATCGTGTTGAGGGAAATAAAAATTGAATTTTTAATGGTTTAATTTTATCGGTTTGTAGTTTAGTTCGATTCAGTTAACCGATAAAAACTTAATCAATGAAAAAATATTGATTTTTAATGAGAACTGAATCGAAAATCGAACTGAACCGAAAAAACCGAATTTTTCAGTTCGATTCGGTTAGATTTTTGGTTCAGTTCCTGTTGGGAATAACGGATCCCCGAAAACCGGATTCGACACTAAATCGAACCCCTAAAGCAATGCGGAAGACGAAACCCGGGAATAACACGTATCACCGATCGTAAAGCACACCACGGATTCGAGCGTACCTTGTTAGCCATAGATTAGACACCAACGCCGATAGAGGAAGAGAAATTGGTCCTGTTCGATCCGATGACGTCTTGAAGGGGAGAAAACAGTGGCCTTGTGCTTACTGTTCTTTTTGGAGAGGGAGAGCGCGCGGGAGAGGAGAAGACGTACGTAAATTCTGATTTCCAACAATTGTCTTCTCTCTCTCTCCCCCTTTTATACCTTCCCCCATCCACAGCCCTATTCTCGTGAGCCGGGCCTTTTGGGCCCAAAGATGGGCGGACGGGCCTTAAGCCCATCACCAATTAAAACCATCATCTCCCACTCACACATGGTGGGCTGAACATGATTCTCTTTACCTCTCTTCAACATTCATACCGGTGAATAATCCGTGCGACCAGCACACTTTGAGAGCTCATTGCTATACATCTGTTAGGAATATATAGCAGCTCATAATGGGCGTCACACTCCGAGAAGATTTAGTATGCAGTACCCTAGATCGATTGATCACATTTATATCTCTCTTGATCTCTTTCAAACAATGATATATATATTGTATTCACAATTATAATTATCACAAAGACAGTCATAGTTGGTTAACTGGTGAATACAAAACTACAATGTGATTCTCTAAATTCGATCTTCCTCTTCCCTTCAAACTCTCAATTTCAGTTCAACTTGCTTTTCTAGAAATGCCCCATTAGATCGAATCAACCTCATGACCATTAGCAACATCCTAAGATAGCAAACACTAAATAGAAATTTTGAGAATAAGTAAGAGTCATGAGGGGACTAAAAAATTTGAGGAACTCTTTTCCTCAAGAGTCTCACATGACATAAAAAGTTGAAATCAAACTTTTTGCCACTCTTATTGGTCGTCTCATGTATACGTAGTATGAAATACGTATTACGGTATTAACTCATTTCCCATGGAGTGTATGTCTACACTTTCAATACCGTACAGATGATAGTTCGACATACCCAATGTCTAACTTGAGTTCACGTATCTACTCAATCATAAAATTTATCGAACTCACATCTGGCATCATAGACAGATAAAGTAAAATATGTGGGTTATTTTACTTTCGAACATAGTTAGTATTATGTCATCATCTTAACACTTAGTTAAGGCGACATACGTATTTTAAGCTTGAGCTCTCGATTATCACCTAGATAATAAGCTTAAAAATAGTCTCATCTCTATCTATCACACAGTAAATAGAGGCGATTACCCGTGTGAGTGTGCTAATCTTATATCTGTCCGACATACTTTCTCAACTTAAAGTAATGCACTGAGCATTAAGATGCATAAAGATCAAACAAAGATTCATAGGCATTAATGATGAAAAACACAAATTCATCAAATGTGAACACTTAGAGAAATTACAATCCAGTACATCGGACTCTACGCAATCCTAGAGATTTCACATAGCCACAAAACACATCTCTAGGTATTGGCTTTGTTATAGGATCTGCTACCATTCTATGCGTAGTATGTACTCTCAATTCACATCCTTTCGTGCAATCATATCCTTGACTAAAGTATACTTGGTATCTATATGTTTGGTCTTATCATGATATTTTGGATCTTTGGTGTACACTTTCGCTGCTTGGCTATCATAGTTAACCAATAACAAATCTGCAGCACTTCCAATAACACTTAAATGATCCAATAATCTCTTAAGCCAAACATCTTCTTATACTGCTGCTAATAATGCCACGAACTCAGTTTCCATCGTGGACAAGGCTATACACTTTTGTTTCTTATTGCTCCAACATATGGTGCCATTATTCGGTAAGAGAACAAACCCAGAGGTAGATTTCCTTTCATTTAAATCTCCTCCCCAATCAGCATCAGAATAACCTTTGAGTTGCAGATCATTTCCTTAATAACTCAACGTATAATCAGCAGTTCCCTTTAGATACCTCAGTATTCTTTTAACGGCTTTCCAACGTGCTTGACCTGGATTGAATTGGTATCTACTCATCATTTCAACTGCAAAACATATGCCAAGTCTTGTACACATCATAGCGTACATCAAGCTTCCAACAGCACTAGCATAAGGAACATGTTGCAGATGTTCCCTCTCTTGTGGAGTCCTTGGACACAGTCTATGGCTCAATCCTTCACCTTTTGCAATAGGAGTGTCTATGGGTTTAAAATCCCATATCCTTCAATTCAAAATTGGAAGACAACCAACTTTTGATAGTATTGACAAGCTCCATATTGTTTCCGGCAATTAGTATATCATCAACATATAATGATATGATCACAAATAGACCTTTGGATCTTTTGATATATATACAATGATCCTCATCTATCATTGTAAAATTATATGCCATTATGGCATTATGAAATCATATATACCATTGTCTTGACGACTGCTTAAGCCCATATATCGACCTCAAAAGTCGACATACATTTTCTTCTTGGCCTTTCACTATGAAACCAGCAGCTTATTCCATATATGTTCCTTCCTTTAAATCTCCATTGATGGGAGCAGTCTTTACATCCATTTGATGTAACTCAAGATCCATACTAAACACTATTGCCAGAATTATACGAATCAAGGTAAATCTCACTACAGGAGAAAATATATCTTCATAATCAATATATTCCTGTTGATTATACCCCTTCGCCACAAGGCGAGCCTTATGCCTTTCTATCGAGCCATCAACCTTTCGCTTTATTTTGAGAACCCACTTGTTCCCAATAGCTTTGTGTCATTTTGGAAAATCAACCAGTTCCCAGACTTGGTTTAACTTCATTGACTCCATCTCTTCTTTCATTGCATAAATCCATTTTTCCTTACTAGGGCATTTTAGAGCCTCATTAATATTTCTTGGCTCATCCTTATCTCGTGGAGCAATTATAAAAGTTTCCCCTTCAATGTCAAAACGTCGACGGGGAATACTTTGGTGACTTGTTCGCTATATGGGAGATTGTACACTTAGCACATCATTCCCCATTATGCTCCCACTCGGATTAGATAATGACGATATCATCTCATCATGTGGTTGTAATTAAGAATGAGTTGAATTCAATTCATCATTTCTCATATTACTCCCACTTGGACGAACTACACTAATATCATTATCTTAATCCAAGGTTTCAAATAGGAAGTAATCTTCTCCTATTTCGCCCTTCTTAGGAAATTCATCCACTAAGAATGTGACATCCCGTGATTCAAATTTAGTTATACTCCCACTTTCCTGCTTACCTATGAACACATACCCTTTCGAGTGTTCGGAGTATCTCATGAAAATACTCTTATTTCATTTGGGACCATATTTCCCAAATTTGTGAGACGACTCATTAGTATAGGTAGCACAACCCCATGGCTTAAGAAAACTTAAGTCCGGTTTTCTACCTGTCCACAACTTATATGGAGTGGAAGCAACTGATTTGGAAGGCATCCGGTTAAGTATATAGGCAGCAGTTAACAACGCATCACTCCAAAAAGTGATAGGTAAGTTAGCATGCGCCATCATGGACCTAACCATTTCCAGTAGGGTTCTGTTTCTTCTCTCCGCAACACCATTTTGTTGAGGAGTATATGGAATAGACAACTGTCTTTCTATTCCATTTTCATCACATAATTTTCTGAACTCATCAGATAAATATTCTCGACCTCGATCAGATCTCAATGCTTTTATTTTCTTGTCTAATTGATTTTCAACCAAGTTCATAAACCTTTTAAAACAACATAATGCTTCAGATTTATGAGAAATCAAATAGACATATCCGAATCGAGTATAATCATCTATAAAAGTGATGAAATAAACAACCCCTTGCTTTCCTCTCATATTCATTGAACCACAGACATCATAATGGACTAAATGCAGAGGAAATTCAGCTCTTTTACCTTTTCCAAATGGTTTCCTTGTCGTTTTCCCTATTAGGCAATGCTCACATATGGGCAAATCGACTTTTTCAATGTTACCCAAGTCTAGCATGCCACATAATCACATCATTATCATATGAATTAGGAGACGTGAAACAAGGGAATAACAAATATTGACATCACCACAGTCAACATATAGTACAATAAAACCATCTAGAAAATGACCACAACCATAGTAGTTTGTATCCAAATACAAATCTACACCTCTATTATGGAAGTTCATATAAAAAACAAGTTTAACCAACACCAAAATAGACATTAAATTTCGACGAGTCTCTAGAGCATATGGAACGTCATGTAGGAACAAGATGCGTCCACCACGCATGTTCAATTGGCAGGTGACAATCCCTTTAACTTCATTTCTAGAGTTATATCCCACATAGATCCACTTAGTTCCAGTCGGTATCGTCGGAATTCCATGAAGGATTCTCTATCCTTCGCTACATGGTCTGTCTTTCCCGAATCTACAGTCCACAAAGGATTGGATTCAGCCAATAATTCATAACTTGACACATAATCAAAGTTCTCAAATGTACAAGAGGTGTTTACCTTTTTGGCTCACAACAGTTGCGAGCATAGTGACCTTTTCTTGTCACAATTGTAACACCTCACACTTGACTTTTTCTTCACTTGAGGACGTTTTCCTCTTTTGTGTTGGTTAACTCTTGATTTCTTACAACAATGACTTGATCCTATGCATTCCCATATATTGAACAAATCAATACGCTTGCGCTTAGAGCTCAAAGCCCTTTCTGAGCTAGGACCAGCATAGCCAATGTCTATTTTCAGCTCAAATGCCGATAGGCAGTCCTCTACTAGCTCAAGGTGGCGCACAACATCCTCTAGATCTTCCATAATATGGTCAAGAGCTTCTAGTGCTTCTAGCTTTTCCAGCACATACTGAATCTTCATATTCAATATTCCACAATTGTTGCCGTTCATATCACCAATTACGTTCTTAGTTGCTGAAACCATCGATCTGAACACAGCAGACTTATATGCACGAATAATTAATGCCTATCATTTATGCATCCCTTTTGCATAGACCCATCATATTAATGTACAATTTTAAGTAAGGTTTTAGAATCAAAAGGTCACTACGTTTCCAATCATCCTCCAAAAATCCTAACTTAAAACTATCATTAATATGATTGTCATATGCAAAATCAATTCTATGAAGCTACAAAAACTTCTAAACTACCCACAGCTAATTACCCATAACAACCAGCAATAACAGAAATGTGGCATCCCGGAAATTCAAAGCCAAGCCTTAAGGTGTGTTAAATGTCTTTAATTAGGTGATAGAATTTTATGGCCTATGCTTTAGCCAATTTGTCTTTTAATTTGATGAATTTTGCTTGTGTTGTGGAAATTTAAATTTAATTAGTTAATGCTTGGCCATATGATTTAAATTTCAATAATTGAAATATCCCAAGACTTTGGCCAAGATGAAATTTGAATTTAGAAATATTTATAAAAAGGAATTCAAAAAAAAAAAAAGAAGAGAAAATAGGGTTATCTTCGAAATGGGCCTTGGACCCATTAGCCTAGAGCTTGGTGGGCCAAGCTAGTCGGCCCATTGGGCCCAAGAGGGGAGTTCGACCAGCCCAAGAAGGAGTGGCCGGTTGGGCCTAAGCCCAAGCCCATTAACCCAAATCAAATTTCAAAAATAGAAATGACAAGTGGCAAGACAAGTCCTCATGCATTGGCCATAGGTGTGGTGGATCAATCATTACCTATGATGAGCCTAGGGGGAGTATAAAAAGGGATTAGGAGAGAGAAATGGCCGGTTACTTGCTTCATTTCCGTCCAAAGAGAGAGGTGTGCGAGAGAGAGAGCTTGAGCGGAAGAGAGAGCCCGAGAGAGAGGAGGTGGAGCCGAGAGTTGCCGCCGCCGTGTCTCACCGTCGCCGCCTAGTCCGACCACCGTACGCCGCCGTGTGTTGCTGTGTGTTCATCTTGGAGGCAAGTGGAGTCCTTAACTTCTCTTGCATGTCTGTTTTGTTGGTTGCATGTTCGGTTTTAGGTGTAATTTGGGCGAAAAACCGAGGTAAGGGTTGGATGTGTTCATGTAATGTGGCTGTTTCCGTTCAGTTTGTGGTAGCCAGTATCTTAGTCGAGCTTGCATGTGTACTTGGAGTGCGATTTTGGCTTCGGTGTCTTCATGAAAGTTGAAGCTAACATCTTGTAGTATGACATACTCGAATTTCGTGGAAAACAAAGGTGATATGAGGGGTCAAAAGCTCTGTTATACGGAGACTTCAGATCTGCGAATTTCCTACTGACCTCTTGATGATTTCTTGGTTGCATGTTCATTTCTGTTGGAGATCTCACTTTTTTGTCTTCATGGAAGTTGTAGGTAACATCCTAAACTACAACATACTCAAATTTGAAGTGAAATGGACAAGTATAGCCTAGGTAATCGGCTAGATCTTTGAGACGTTTGGTTCTGTTGAAGTATACCGAGACACCCGAGACTTCAAGGACTTAAAAGAGGATCATACTTTGGTTATTTAACCTAGATCTCTTCATGAAACTTGTAAAGGACACATTGATACATAACATACTCGAATTTCAGAAGAAACGAAAGAGATTTGATGGGTCAAACCTAAGTTTTTCGGTGATGTACGTTCTGGACGAAACGGTAGAGGTTCCAGAAGCTTCATGGAGTTGTATAAATTAATATAAAAAGAATTTGGCTTAGTGTTATTCATGAAAAATGCACGAAAATGTGTTGGCTATCACCCTGTAAAATTTGGGAATTTTCGGAGGTCATATGAGTATTTTAATTGAATAAATTTGAAAACTGTGTAATCTGGCCATTATCCGAATATTGTGTGTATTTTGTGGAAATTTGGGAAATTATGTGAAATGCAAATTTGACCATGAATTTGTGTGAAATTGTGATTTTAATTGTTTGTTTAATGATTGTTTGAATATTATGATTTTTGGAAAATCATAAATATTAAATAAAATATTTATGAAAATAAATAAATATAATAATAAAATAAAAAGTGGATTATTTTATTGGCCAAGAGTTTTATTGAGTTATAATGCATTGTTATATGACATGGGTGTATGTATGCACATGAATATGATGCATTGTTATATGGCATTGATGCATGTATGATTATGAATCATGATGCGTGTGTGTGATTCATATGCCATGAAATAATAAGATGAAAAGGATGATAAAAAATGGAAAGTGGTATGTGAGTAAGAGGTTGTGGCGGAGGATGTTGTCTGGTGGCCTGGTGGCGTAATTCCAGAGATTCCCTGGGAGTTTCAGGATGCCCGGAAAGTGGGGGCCGAAGCCCCGTCGGAGGTTTCGCCCGAAGGGAGTGACTCGCGATGCCGGGATTAGGTGCGAGATCCCGGTTAGAAGGGTAAAGGCCGGAAGCCCCGTCGGAGGTTTTACGCCCGAAGGGAATGCCTCATGATGCTAGTTGAGATGCGAGATGCCCGGAATGTGGGGGCCGGAAGCCCAAAGGGCCCATGAGATGGCTGGAATCTTGGGATCCCCGTCGGAGGTTTCGCCCGAAGGGATGGTGATGATGGTGAATTTGATGATTTGAGAAAAGATAATGTGGGGATCAATTGATAAGTAAAAGTGGAAATTGATCTATGATATGATATGCATGGTGATGCATGGCTAATGATGATATGATATGCATGGTGATGCATGGCCAATGATGGTATGATGTGATATGCATGGTGATGCATGGCTAGTGATGATGTGATATGCATGGTGATGCATGGCTAATAATGATATGATATGCATGGTGATGCATGGCTAATGATGGCATGATGTGATATGCATGGTGATGCATGGCTAGTGATGATGTGATATGCATGGTGATGCATGGCTAATAATGATATGATATGCATGGTGATGCATGGCTAATGATGGTATGATGTGATATGCATGGTGATGCATGGCTAGTGATGATGTGATATGCATGGTGATGCATGGCTAGTGATGATGTGATATGCATGGTGATGCATGGCTAATAATGATATGATATGCATGGTGATGCATGGCTAATGATGGTATGATGTGATATGCATGGTGATGCATGGCTAGTGATGATGTGATATGCATGGTGATGCATGGCTAATGATGATGTGATATGCATGGTGATGCATGGTTAATGATAATGTGGTATGCCATGATGATGGTGATATATATGATGTGATGATGCATGATACGCATGATTACAAGGTAGGTGATGCTTGCAACGTGTGATGATATGCATGATGCATTGGAATGTTATTGGATTTCCCTATCTGCTGAGTGGTTGTACTCACCCTTTTTGGGGATAACATTTCGATTAGCACTATGCCGCTACCCGCCGTTTTTCGCGTGGGGTATTTTACGTCTACCGTCCGATGTTGAGGTGGAGTGTACGGAGATAGATTGTCCTCTCGTGCCCGGATTGACGTTTATCCGAGTACGATGCTTGGTCATGTATGATATCGGCCTGGCTGGGGGCCCTGTCATACAAGAGTTCCTGTCTGTGCATGTTCGACGGGATGGAGCGATGCGAGGGATGCTACCGCCGCCACCACCTGATGCACCGGGTTGGGTGTGAGACCTGCGCGCGACGAGTAGGAGCCGTTTCTTTTGATGTAGATAGTCGACACTTTCGATGGGGGGTTTTTGTGCTCGCATGATGTTGAGGGTCGAGGTCTCTTTTTGAGGTTTTAGGCTGGACATGGCTGAGTTCTAGCTTTTCCTTGTTATGTACCGACCCGAGAGTAGTCCCATCTTGAAAATATATGTAAATAATGTGTCGACGTTTGTTTATAAAAATCTCGATGTTTAGCTAGTGTGTATTTGTATCATGGGTTAGAAGGGAGATAGATGACGATGTGAATTTTGCTTCCGCTATGAGTCGCGCATGGGACCGCTTTAAAAAAAAAAAAATGCCTGTAATCTGGCAAGGCTTAATTTAGCCAAGAGATAGAGATGGCAAAAGATGTAACACCGGCGCTGGTGACGACCTGCGAAGGGTTCGGGGTGTCACAAGAAAGTAACAGATAATTGATATCTAATAAAACAATAATGCCTTCAACATAATACAACAATCCATTACACTAAGTAATATACGCAGAAGAAAATATCAACATAGAAAAAGATATTCACGCTCAATAACATCTCAAACTAATCTAAGAAATAATTAGAGAATGTTCCTTCTAATCTATCAGTCAAAATATCTGAGATTTTTGAAGGCACATTTGCCAACCATAGAAAAACTTTTGAAGACCTCTCATGTCGCCACTAAGGCGCATTCACTCTACGCCATGTGGTGCTCAATCTAAGGGTTGAAGTTTTGGCCAACTCAATCCTATAGTACTCTCTTACAAAAGCTTCCACTAGCCTCCTATAATCCGGGACCACGTTGACCTCCCATAGCCGATCTAACACTGCTTGCCATTCAGGTGGAAGAGTGTTCATCAAAGCCGGCATCTTCTCAAAATCCGGCATAAAATAAAAATTCCAGATGATTTCCTGTATCATCTTATTGACTTTGACCACGTGTGATACTGAATCACCATCAAGCCACCGATAATCAGCTAACTCTTTCATCAACCTTTTCAGTCTAGCTCTTCCTTCGTCCGTTCTCGGGATTGCAGGTATCCGTGCATAACGCATCATAGTTCCTGCAACAAATGCAGAAATAAAATGGATCACTTTTAATCCACAATAAACAAAATGGAAAATACATTATTTTCCATGATTCATGCAACAAATGCAAAAGAAACAAATTTCGTTTTTTTTTTTCTTTCGGGTAAACGGTCAACGGTCAAGTCGTCGGACCGGTCGGACCGGACATACTGATCGGATCGGTTGGGCCGGTTCGGGAGAACCGACGGCACGTCCCGAAAGCGTGCGCGGGCTGACGTCATGCAGACATCAGCCGGCACGAGCTGCGCGCGTGCCGGCGTCCGCGGTTCGGGTCGGGTCGGGTTGCCGGTCGGGTCGCCGGCCGGTGACCGCTCGGCGAATCGTCGTCGTGCTGACGTCATCGATGACGTCACCCTAGCGGTTACTGACCATTGGGTGACGTCATGTTGACGCCGCACGCGTCGGTCCGTGGACCGGCGCGTGCCGGTTCGCCGGTCGGCGGCGAGCACATGCCGGTTCGCCGGCCGATGGCGAGCACATGCCGGTTTGCTGATCGGCGCGTGTGTCGCACGCGCTGGGTGAGCCAGCGCTTCCGGGTGCGTCGCGCCCACGCACAGCGGCTTTCGGCCGCGCGTGTGGGCGCGTGCGGCATCTCCCGGCGACGTGCGATGTATCGCCAGACTCGTCTCGACGTCGCCTTTCTCCCTATGCCACTAGAATTTGATTTCAACTTACGAAAACTCGGAAAAATGGCCTAACAACGCTCGGGTGTTGGGATTTCTCGCCCCGATCCGTACGGCCGAATTGCTTTTGAAAAATCAATCAAAAAACATCAAACAGGTCGGGAAAACATGAACTTGGGCTCTGATACCAATGTTGGGAATAACGGATCCCCGAAAACCGGATTTGACACTAAATCGAACCCCTAAAGCAATGCGGAAGACGAAGCCCGGGAATAACACGTATCACCGATCGTAAAGCACACCACGGATTCGAGCGTACCTTGTTAGCCACAGATTAGACACCAACGCCGATAGAGGAAGAGAAATTGGTCCTGTTCGATCCGATGACGCCTTGAAGGGGAGAAAACAATGGCCTTGTGCTTACTGTTCTTTTGGAGAGGGAGAGCGCGCGGGAGAGGAGAAGACGTACGTAAATTCTGATTTCCAACAGTTGTCTTCTCTCTCTCTCTCCTCCCTTTTATACCTTCCCCCATCCACGGGCCCTATTCTCGTGGGCCGAGCCTTTTGGGCCAAGCATGGGCGGACGGGCCTTAAGCCCATCACCAATTAAAACCATCAGTTCCTGACACGCCTAGGCTACAGGTTGCTGCAGCGCTCTCGGTGGTGAGATAAGGCGGCAATGATAAGTTGATGCAAGGTGGAGTGATGGGGGAGGAGCTGGTGCAGGTGATACCATGGAGAACTCGCGGAAGGTGTTGCGCAAGGTAGTGCAGGTCGCTGCCGAGATACTAGCGTTCGGAGGAAATTGCTATGTTAGTTGGGATCTCACTTGGAGGTGCTACGAATGGCTAGTCGCTAGACTTATGCCGAGGCTTGCGCGACGGCGCGACTGAGGAGGCTTTTTGGGTAGCGCGACGATGCTGCCAAGGCACAGCAGCAGGCGTGCTGGAGCTGGACCACGCTCATAAATAAAGACAGCGGGAAGGGGGAGCCTTTTCTCTCACGTGTATATTTTACGTGTGTGTCTTCTCTATATTCAAGACAATAATCAATTCGCCACTGTCCTACTTTACATCAACAATATTTATTAACTCTATCACCTTAGAAAATTGATATATCACCTACCAATTATCTCAATTAAATAGAAATATTCCTCCTAATCTAATTAAAGATGTGTTTGTTTGGGAGAAAAATTCATGATGAAAAAAAATATTTTTTGAAAATAATTTTAGGAAAATGATCGTTTTTCCTTTGTTTGGTTGCGATCATAAATATTTTCTGATGTTTGGATCTTATTTATAAAATAATTTCAATCTCATGATTTTATCTTTTGCAAAAAACAAAATAACTTTTTAAATAAAATTTTATTTTTTTATGCTTTATTTTCCTTTCTTCCTCCTTCTTCGACAACAATATGACCTGCCACCTCTGCAAAACCTCACAGTTGCGTCGATTTCAGCGACGGACTCGCATTCTCCTTCTTCTCACCCTATTGGACTCGAAGGATTAACCATCAGAAATGCTTCATGCAACTCTTCATTTTTGAGAAACCATTGTTTGCTCCTCTTTTTGGCCTCAAGTTCCACGACCTCTACATGGCTTCCTTCGCTTTAGCTTCTTTGTCATTGTCATTTCTGCTCCTCTTATTGTTGCCGCTCTTGTGATTGGTGCCAATGGTGTTGATTTTGAATATTTATCTCTACTCTTGAGCTTGATGCTTGTTTCTACAGTTTATTGAAAACCGACGAGGAGGTGGGTAGGAAGCAGCTGTTGAGAGTGAGGTGGGAGTGCAATATGAGCATTGGATGGACAAGGACAGCTGTCACAGCATGATTATCGAGTCTGTTTTCGATTGAATGAATTTAGGCTTTTCATCGATGCACTTATAATCTTTTTCTCTGAGCTGATCACTCACGAGATAACTAATCTATCAGATGAAGCTGTTAAGGAATTTAAATGTGACTGATTTGAGAATTAAATCAGAAATCGACTTCTTGACCGTGCTAATCTACAATGGTCAATACGACACCATTAAAATTGATTAGAGACCGGGATAGGTCAATTTGACAGAGGCATGTGATTAAAGTGTGGGTGATTCCACTTGATTGCAAAATTCTTGTCGAATGACACTAAACCGATTTTTCTGTCATTTCTGTACCATGTGCCTGTATTTGAAATCTCGAGATTTTTACGACAATCGAGAATGGTCAATGGGTCGAACTTGTACAATGTGGCTCGAAAATAATCGACCACGGGTCAAATGCACTAAAAATTTCTAAAAGCTACATGGTATGTTAGGTCATACTAAAATCGTGTTCGATTGAAATTAACTGTGAAATTGAAGCCCATTTCAAAAATTGAAAGTTCTGTCATGTCTTGACTTATTTTAGGAATATCGGCTCATCCTTTGAAGAATTTTTGGCAAGTTCAGATTTTTGGCAATTGGGCGATTTTGGATCTAGAAATTCGGAGGGACGTTTTGTGTGAAATTTTGGCGTTCAAGATGGATCAATTGGCGGGGGAGGTTGGGACACTTGGAGTGTCATAACTTGGCACGGAGGGACACTTAAGTGTCATAACTTTGAAATGACACAGTTAACTGCCAATATCGGAGTAAAATGGAACACTTAAGTGCCACTTCAGCGAAAATTCGGCCAAATGGCTGCCGTGGCAATTTTCCGGCGATTTTGGTCCAAAACAGCGTCGTTTTGCACGCTGACGTGGCGAGAAAATGCAAAAATGATGTCGTTTCATATCGACGTGTAAATAATAATATAAAAATTAATTAAATTAAATTAAAACTTAATTTTATTTAAAATATTAAAAAATTAAGAAAAAAATTAAAAGGGGGGAGGTCGAGGGTTGAGCCCTCGTCACCACCGCCTCCCCGCCGTCGTCAAGAAGGGTCGGCGACGGAGGGGGAGGGTCACCGGGGTCACCGGGCCCCGGTCGATAGGCGACGAGGGCTGCGAGCCCTCTCCGGATCACGGCGAGGGCCACAACCCGCACCCCTGCATCCGGGCGAAGGCTCGCGGGCCCTCGTCGCCGGTCGGTCGGCCGCCGACCCCGGCCGAGGCTCGGCGACCTCGGCCGACCCTCTCCACTCCGTTGCCGGCCCTTTCCGACGGCGGCAAGGAGGCGGCGAGGGCCCGCGACCCTCACCCAACGCGAGCGCTCCCCAGATTTGGGGTGACGGCTCGAGGGCCCTCGTCGCCTCCTCCCTGTCGTCGGCGGGAAGGGCCGGCGATGGAGTGGGGAGGGTCGGCTGGGGTCACCGGGCCCTAGCCGGGGTCGGCGATGCCGGCCGACCGACGGTGAGGGTCCGCGAGCCCGCCCGGATCCGGGGCGAGGGTCGCAACCCTCACCGCGATCCGGCAAGGACTCGTAGCCCTCACCGCCGGTCGACCGGGGGCCCGGCGACCCCGACCGACCTTTCCCCCTCGCCATCGACCCTTCTCGGCGACGGCGAGGGCTCGCCCTTAGCCGGCCCCTTCAACCTCCCCTTTTTAAAATTTTTTTTTGAATATTTTGAATAAAATTAAAATTTAATATAATTTAATTAATTTTTATATTATTATTTACACGTCAAACACGAAACGGCGTCGTTTGTGCATTTTCTTGCCACGTCAGCGTGCAAAATGACGCCATTTTAGACCAAACTCGCCGGAAAATTACCACGTAAGCCATTTCGCCGGATTTTTGCCGGAGTGGCACTTAAGTGTTCCATTTAACTTCGAAATTAGCACTCAAGTGTACCATTTTGAAGTTATGGCATTTGGACTGTTCTTTTGCCATTGGCGGGGAAAATTATGAAAAGTGGTGTGGACTTCCTCCTTGGCATTTTGGCCTTTTAATTTGAGGCCAATTGAGGTGAATTGAGTTCAATTGAAGGGGAAATGCACAACATTTCCGTACCCTCTTGGCTTGCTAAGGAAGATTTGGTGAAGGAAATTGGGCCGTGGATGAGGCTGAAGATGGTGGGGCCTTGAACTCAAGTGTTTGAGATCTTTTGGGAAGACTTTTGTGGCTTGTTGTTCCCCTTCTAGCTACAGCTCCTTCTCCTTCTTCTTCCTTGCTCCTTGGTGTTCCATTGTTGCTGAATCAAGCGCAGAAAACCAGCCAAGAACCAGCAACTAGAGGTGGCAAATGGGTGGGTCGGGTCGAGTCGGGTATGGGTCGGGTCGAAAATGGGTTGACCCATATTCGACCCATTTAACCCGTTTTGACCCATATTATTGTAATGTAAATATAATGACCCATACCCGACCCGACCCATATCCGACCCGACCCATATTGCTAAAACTTACTAATATTCTAAAAAAAAAAAACCCGTGCTCACTTTAAGCTATATGCTAATTGGATAAAAACCTCAAATTAAATTAAAAAATAGTAAATAAAATAAAAATTGTTAAAAAACCTATAAATTGAAATATTTATGAGAATTGGACTATACACATGCTTCTCTTATTTAAAGTAAGCATACTATTGAGGTCAAATTATTTACTCACAAAATGAGTTCATCATCTTGATTAAGATATGAAGCTAACATTTCCAGCCTTTTGAGTAAGAAATTCGTATGGTCTGATTAATTCTTCAGCACTGCAGAAAGATACTTCACTTCAATGTTTCCCCTCAATAAGACAACTCCAAGACACAATTCTCAGCAACTCTACCAAGAACCAAATTATCTACCAAATAATAGATTGCCCCAAAACATAAGAGGCTTCAGATGCAGTATTGTTAAGACATTCCACATTCAAAACCAAGCAATCGATTGAAGCAGCACCTACTATGCACTTTTCAGCTTGTATGAGCTTGTCCGTGACAAACTGAGGACTCCCGAATTCGCCAAGGCTGGCAAGATGAACTGGACTCACCACCACTCCCACATTGTTGCTCCCCTTGGTTGGCTCCTCAAACAGCACAGTCGCCCCTGCTTTATCCACCTTCAACTACAACAAAAAACTAAACCAGCAAAGAATCTCCTCTTGGGGAATCTCCTCAGTGGTTGCTGACAAACTGGGGCCTGCAAAATAAGGGGGAATACGTCATAAACAGTGGGAGGGAAAACACGCCTTGGTAAAAAATGAATGGTTGGCTACATAAGAGAAAAAAGAGTAAGCCAGCTTCAGGCCAGTGCAGCAAAAGACTTGGTTCAAAGGCAAATTCAGGCAAGAACAAGAGACATCATCTTGAAGATTGTCACAGACGGAAAATCCATAAACCATAGGCTAAGATCCAGACAGCAACATAAAAATCTCCAACTCAGCCGAGTGACAAGTATAAACTACTTTGCCCATTTACAGGGAACACATCCACATGGAATTGCATAGTCCACACAATCTACAAAACACCGAAGCATAAACTGAGCATACAGCACCCTTCTCATAGGAGGACTCCCAAAAACACACTTGATGACAGATTTAAGACATACTGTTTTGCAAGAGAAACCAAAAAAAAAAAGGCATACTGTTTCTTAAAGCATCATCCTATCTGAAAAACATCTGAAAAGAAAAGATGATGCTTGTGAAAGTAAAAGACGACAGATTTAAGACTAAATGGTTGGGGTTTTTTAGTGTGGCCCATTCTAATGAACAGGATGTGACCTTTTACAAGTGCCATTGTATGAGACAAAAACTCCTCAATTCCACTAGACCGCAAGTGGAAACCACCATAGCTATTGCAAAGGATGAACAAATAATGCAATATTAAATGGTTCATCACGGGCAAAGCACAGGGCTGATCCAGTATAATCTAGCCAAGAAAAGAACATGGATGCTATTTTAACATGAGAAACCATAGCATTGAGGTTTAGCAGATGAATTAATGGCTGTCTTATGACAGCCTTAAATATAGAGGTCCACCTATCACATTCAAATTATCCAATTTCCAGCACGGTGAAGTTCAATTAAAATGAATGTTACTTGGGAAAAAAAAGACACATCAGAAGAGCTTCTTATAATGTCATCATTTCTACAAAAAGAGATGCCATGAAATAGCACTATCTCTGCATGAAACTGTCCTGAGCAGCAAAGAATCTCCTACTCATACCTCAGAAGTCAAGACAATGACAAGGTAAATGCTGTAAGGCATAGCGATTTTCTCTAAATAAGCATCAACACCGCGATGAAACTGCATGCTAACTCCACCCGGTTTCTGAAGTCAAATGTGCCGGAATACTCATAGAAGTATATCAGAGACAGATAAACGTAGCAATTGAGGAGAAATTCTCCCTTGCGCCTAACCTACAACGAGCACCAAGCCCAGTTCACCAATTTCACTTCCCATGCCCATAAGAACCCGACCAACCCCAAGTTTCCCTCTTTATCCAAGCAATTCGCAGAAAACAACATGTTGATCCAAAATAGCATAACCGCAAACGGAAAGGGATGGAAAAAAAAGGGGTTACCGATTGGTAGGCGGATTCGAGAGGGTGAGATCCGATGATCTCGCTCTTGACGCCTTGGAGGCCAAACCGCAGGGCATCGGCCCGGAAACCTCCGATTTCGTGGGCGAGCCGTAGAGGCGAGCAATGGAGGTGGGTGACGAAGCTCGTCGACCTTCGAGGGAGCGGCGGAGGCGAGCGGTGGAGGCAACTCGGAGGCTAGCCGCCGCGGCGAGTGGCGGAGGCGAGTGGCAGAAGCGGCGAGTGGCGGAGGTGGGTCGAAATGGGTCACTGTCACACTGACAAAGTCACGAAGAGTCAAAGACGAAAGGCAGTGTCGCGACTCGCTTTATGGCTTTAGGTTTTGAAAATGGGTCGAAAATCGGTCACAGAGTGTGACCCATTTTCGACCCATATTAGAATTGAACTTAAAATGGGTCACACGCTGTAATGAGCCCATTACATCCTTCATAACCCATATACGACCCATAGTAAAAAATATGGGTCGCAAAATGGGTCCGTGACCCATTTTGCCACCTCTACCAGCAACAATCGTCGACTGCGCCTCACTGTCGCCCAAGCCCGCCGAAGCCACGTGCCCATTCCCGCGCCCGCGCTAGCCAGTTGTGCGTCCACTGTCCCAAGCTATCATCCACCGAAGCCAGCCATCGACTAGGCCACTTGGAAGCCACGTTGCCGTCGTTCCAACCGCCAGTTGTCACCGTTGAGCCCCTTTTCGTCGCCCGTCCAAGCCACCGTGCCGTTTCCTCACCATTCTAGCCAAGTTGAGCTGCTCGTCCAACTCCTCCAGCCCAATTCCAGAACTAAAGTTCCAAATGTGGGCTGAGGCTTTGTGGGCTTTTTTGGGCCCCTTTCGGATCTCCTTTGGCATTGCTGTTGACCCGAGTCTTGCCCACCGTCGCCGTGAACTCACCGACTCGCTAATCCGGTGAGTTTACTGGTAAACCTTGCCTAGGAGGTTAATGATGCTTAGGGAGGGATTAAATTAAGTTAAGTTAGATTAGTGTAATCAATAGCTTGTTTAGTTAAATTAGATTAGTTAAATTAGTCAATTAGGTGGTCAGTGAATGTAGTTAGCTTGTTTAGTATGTTGTTATGTAGCAAGGATGGTTAGAGTAATTTAATTAGTCAATTAGGTGGTCGATTAGTGTTTATAGCTTAATTAGGCATTTATTTAATTATTTTATGTTTATTTAATTAATTTTGTAATTAATTATTTATTATTTTCTAGAAATTATACCAGGACAGCCGATCGTTAGAATTTCGTGCTAATTGTCGTGGTGTAATTAGTTTATGCAATTGATTGTTAGATTGTGCAATTGAGTGATGATTGTGATTTTGATTTATTATTTCAAAAATATGAAATTTTAGGTATTTAGTCAGAAAATACATGGTGTCGGTTTTTAACGCCAAAAAATGGTTTTTTTTTTTTAGTATTTTATCAAATAGTGAGATTTTTAAAAGGAAATATATCACTTTTTATGGATTGATTTGACCATGTACCCACAGATGATTATTTTACCGAGTGTTTTTAATACGAAAAAAATTGGCAAAGTTCATTATCTTAATTGACGCATTTAAGTGCAAAGCGCAATGTCCTTGGCCGGGATTAGATAGTCATGTGATAATTATGAGAACCCGTCCCCAATGTGCGTCGAGTGGACGATGCTCCTATATGGAATGCCTCACATCAACGGATGCCGGATCGCGATAGAGGCTGGGTCGAAGCTCCTTCGGGAATACCATCTAGAGGCAGATGTTGATGTGCTCAAGGGATGAGATAATGCTCGGTTACACCAAAAGAGTGCTGAATGTTGAGTATGCCATGCCCGTAAGGCAATAATAAATTGAAACGCATGAATAAGTGTGTTTAACTGCACCTGATTGTGGGACAAAATTGTGTGGCACGGAATGAGACATGTCATAACGATTTGGTCTTATAATCGGGACCCTATGATTGATTGGTTTGAAAGTGAGATGTTCCAATTGATGAGTGCATTACTATATGTATTTGTTATATGAACTGTACTGATGTGCAGGAAGGAACTGATGCGAGGTGAGTCTTGTGGGATGTGTGGTTAGACTGCCTCTAGGCATATTTCATTCCTAATTGAGATTTAGGGTGTGAACTCGTTGAGACATTGTCTCATCTCGTCGTAGTTTAACTTTTTATAGGTCCCTAAATGGAGGCTCATCCGGTTCATTTTGGACAACCTCGGGAGTATACCAACGCCCCTGTCCCCGGGACGTTGTGGGAGAGAGAGTAGCTGACCCACTTGACTGTGTCGTGGTAGATCCGGACCCCAAGTAGATAGGGTTCGGGGTAGGGTTAGTTAGGGAGTTCTTTTTTAGACCGTGATTTTTGTAAGGCTGACCTACTTGTTTATATAAGTGTGTTTGTGAAAATTTGTTATCCTGCTTTTCTATCCCAAGTTGATTGTTGTTTGGAGATTGTTTATTTCGCTTCCAAATGTGCATAAATCGATTGGGTCGAGGACGCGTTCTGGGATGTTGCAAATTAGTCGACCATTGAAGGATGTGCGCATGCTCGAAGATCGGGGCATGACAATAGCAGTGCCAATGAGGCACTGTTGCTAAGGCTTAGTGACCGGCAAAGGAGGAAAAATAGAAAATGTGACATTCACAAAATTCAACCATATTCGGGATATGATAAGAGGTTTGCTTTTACTAATGCGCCCATTGGCAAAGTTAGACTTTGAATTGGTTCGTGAATCATTCAAGAGTATTAAAATTATTGGAAAAGTAATTTGGGATTTCGATGTGCACGACCAAAGAACTCAACCATGGATTGACAATTCGACCATAAGGATCGATGAAGGACAATCTTATGCTGTTTCAAGCCGATCCAGGATTGGTTATAAATTGTTTTGATAATAGCATATAATTGGATTGCAGGCGATTCCGCACAATTACTATATTAATTACGAACGACCCTAAACCAATTCCAAATGATCATGTACTTTGGAACGAGCAATTAACCCCTCACGATTACATGACAATCGAGAATCATCCATGGATTGAAAATGGCTTAAATGTGGTTTGACATCGAATCAACCACAGGTCGAACTCACGAAACCCCTAATGGACGCCTGTTGGTTTTAATTATGCTAAAGCCGTATTCGATCAATTTCAACCATAAATTCTAATCCATTTAAGAGTATCGAACATTAGAAGATTAAGAGACAACCATGGAACATTGCTTAATCAAATTTTTTATTTATTGGTAGACCATGAATTTTTGGATAAATGAAATTGGCCGAAAATTGGAAGCCCAAAAGGGGCCCACGAATTTGAAAAGGCCCAATGGACTACATTTCCTTTAAAATTCGGCTATAAGGGCCCAATAGGTGGAACAATTTTCCCCTTTAAGGCCCATTTTGAGCTCATTTAGGCCCATTAAGTTGTTAAGACCCAAATTGGATGAAATAAGCCCAAGCCCAAGTTCATCAAGCCCAAAGACAAGCCATTAAGACAATTAGGCCATTTTGGGCTTGGCCCATGTGTGTGAATAGTGACCTGCATGAATAGTGCATGTGAACACTAACCTAGTTTCTAGAAGATTTTTACTTTTGTGGTAACATGGAGGGATGGGATTTCTTCTTGCTTCCCAAGTTAAAATGGAGGGCCAAGATGTGTTCTTGCTCCCCAAGTTAGGACATTAAGTCAAGGAGCATTAAAAGGCCAACTTCTTCCCTAAGTTTTCCTTTTCTTTCCTCAAGTCTCTCACTTTCTCTCTCTACCTCTCCCTTTGGACGAATTTTCCTCCATCTTTCTCCTTCATCTCATACCCATTTCTCTCACTTTTCCCTCTTGGTTGTGGTGGCCGTGAGCTGCCGTCCACTGTTCAGCTCACTGGGCTACCCTTGCCACGAGATCTCGCTATGCTGTCATTCTCTCATGTTGGCTATGAGTCCCTAGCCCTTGCTGGACCTCCCTCAAGTCGTGTGCTGTCGTTCTTTTGCTATTGTAGCCTTCACCGTGAGCCGCCATCACCTATGAGCCTTGCCACAGTCACCACTGCATGCCATAGCCTAGTTTTTGGAGGTGAGTAGGTTTCTAACCCTTCATTAGGGTGGTAATTACGCTAAAGAGTAGGATTATGATTAGTTTAAAGTTAATGGTAATTAGATCATGTGATAGCTGGATTAAAGTGATAAGTAGTGATGATAGGCTATCACGATAAGCGATAAGTGGTTGCAACAAGTTATCGAGATAAGTGATAGTTAGATGTGATAAGTTATCATGATAGGCTATCATTAGATGGGATAAGTTATCATTATATGCTATTATTAGAAGTGATAAGCTATATTGATTGTGATAAGTGCGTATTATGTTGTGGTTTTTAATGTGATATGCCTTTAATATATCCTTCTTTTAATGATAGTAGATGCTCATGCAATTCCAAAGTTGAAAAGGGTAAGTATTCGTAGAAGACTATTTTGAAAGGTAATATGCCAAGATTATTCGATTTGATATTGTCATTGGAAGTGATTTGTGATGTTATTGGATGTACTTGATCTATGTGATGATCAGTATTCATGGCAATGTTTTATGTGTGTTAATTGGAAGTAGTCTTTACACATATATTCATTGTCCATGGTTGATGCATGAGAACACCTCGAGCCTCCGAGACGGGATGTATGATGGCTCTTGGACGTGTGTGGAAGCACACCGAGTCAAGTCTCTCTCTTGGATTGGCGATACTAAGGAGTATCGTTCCCAAACCAAGTTCGGTACTATATCGGTGATCATGTCACGACCAGTCGATCCCTTCTTGGCCTTGTTGTGATGTTGAAATGTATCGTTTCCAAGCTAAGTTTGGTACTAGGCTGGTAATCATGTCACGACAGATTGGTCCTTTCGTGGTCTTGGTGTGATTTCGAGGCGTATTGTTTCCAATCCGGATTGGACTTAGGTCGGTGCTCAACGTATCGTGTCAAACCATGGATTCTCATTTCGTGCTCGGCATATTTTATTGATGTAGTTTTGATATATCATGAGACATACTCTGCTTGACACGCCATTGAGGCATTCATACTTGACTAAAGAGAAAGATTAGAATGAGCTTGAGTAGTGGTATGCTCGTGTGATCACATAAATGCCCTAATGTGTATCATTATGTAAGGTGATGGTTCCATCCTGATGTGTATGATTATGCGGGACGATACTCGATTAATGGAATGAGCTTGAATGCCCCCAAGTCAACAGGATGTCATTCGTGGATGGATTTCGGAATGAAGCTTCTTAATGGAATGCTATCCTGAGGTGAATGAATACGTGGGATGTTGCTATGCTTGATGGGGTGAGATGATGCCCTATTACGCCAGATGACTACAAACCTTCGGGTTGGCCTTGGGCCCTAAGTGGTCGTAATAATCTGAATGTATGATCTCGAGGGTAGTATGGTAGTATAGGATGTCATGATATTCTCGAGACGCCTGTGTGCAATGTTCATGAGTGTTGAATGCATAATATGAAAGAGACGTTATGACTTGCACAAGTGTGGCATGAAGATATATGAATTGCATGAGACCCGTACTTGAATGAAATATCATACTAGTGGCTTATATGGCACGTGCATGCTCGATTAATCCTGCCTATGAAATAAAGAAGTATATGTATTTGTATGCTTGTGATGGGTTTTGAGGATAGCATGGTAGTATGGGATGCCATGATACTCGTGAGACGTTAACGTGTGTAAAGTGCATGAATGCTGAATGCATATGATGAGAATGATATCATAGTTTGCACATGTGTGGCATGGCTATAAATGACTTACATGAGAAAAATGCATGAATTAAATGTCATTTCAGTGAATTATGTGGCACATGCATGCTCTCATCAACCATATTTATGAATTGAGACGCATAATGAAGTCCTGTAGGTCGATGTTTGAGTCAAAACGACACGAATAAAGTTGTCGATTCGTATGCCTTTGATTAGGACTCGAGAGATTTAGGTTGTTGCATGGTGCATGGAATTATTGTTATTCATGTCTGGATTATTAAATTGTAAACATTGTATACTTAATGGAATGGTGCACTCACATAGTTATTGTTTATTCTTGACACCTAAATTTTGGCGGCCCGTTTATTTATTTATTGCATAGAAAATTAGGGGTTAATTTTATCCCTAGAAAAATATTAATTGCATAGCATATAGTTTTAGGTGTATTTATTTTTTTACATTGGGCCGGTGAAAGATAGGTTCGAATTAGCAGTTCTAAGCTTTAAATTGACAGGTCGGACTAAACCCACAAAGCGAGCAAATTCGCCCAAGCCCGTTTCTTTTTTAATCTAAGATTATCTTGTGAAAAATAGAAATTTGAAATTTTCGGGATACAATTAATTTGGATAGGGCAAGTGGATAAGCAAATATTGCGTTTGGCAAAACAAATATTGTGTTTAAAAAAGAATCTTCATGGATATCGGTTTCGAAAAATTAAAAACTTAATCGGTGGCCTATAAATAGGTTTGTTCGCATAGGGTTTTGGAGGCCACACATTGAATTTATGGCCGCACTAGGGTGTTTTTCTCTCGTTTTTTTAGGTAAAAAATTTAACAGAAAAAGAGAGAAATTTTCCATTGGTTTCGTTCCTTCATTAGGGGGTTTCTGTGACAAAAAAAGTAAAAAAAAAAAAAGCAGCAACAGTGATAGCATAAGGGGGGACGTGAGTATGTCCAGCAGCAGGGAAAAGAGGAAAAAGTAGAGCACTGTTCATCCTCTTCCCCCTAGACTCGCTAGAGTCTACTGTTCGCAAGCTAGCACCAGCAGCTAAGCCCCCAACCTTTGAGCAGTACTGGAGCACTGCCTCACCGCGTGACCACCGCCGTCCACTGCAACCACGTAGCCACTCCTGTTCCACCCTGCGACGCTGCTGCCGCCCCTGCTCGTTCGCAACAGCCCGACACCTCTAACCACCTGTTGATCTCGCTCGTCGATGCTTGCTACAAACCGAGCCAAAGCCTGCCACGCCTGACACCTTTGGCTGCCCCTCACTGCGACACAGCTACTGCTCGCTACAGGTGACCTGCGACACCTTACTCGATTCCAGGCGCTACTTGCGCCTGACTCACCTCTGCCTAACGCCTGTTGAAGCCACAACGACCTACCGCCTTAGCCACTGCCGCTTAGTCGCACCTGAACGCCGACCACTGCCATCGCCGTTCTTGTGCTTGCGCAATCTGCCTTTGTTGCATCTCTATGCAGATTTTCCACTGCATGGTTGCCGATCTTCCTCCTGTCGATCGCACATTCGCCACCACAGTGACCCGCGATGCTAGAGTCGTACGCCACACCTTTGTTTTTGTTCCGCCACTGGTTTACCCCTCGCCGCGACTAAGTGCTGCTGCCGTCGCTACGCCTCCGCCAGATCCAGATCTGAGCCGGACCTTTACCTGTCGCGAGCACTCGAGCAGCACAGCCCCGTCGTCCGCAGCCAGCCCTAGCACCACACCTCACGCCTGAGCGACACCCGGCCACCTTCACCCTAAGCCCACTCGCCGCCGGTGCGCCTATTGTGCTCTCGTCGGAGTTCCTCACTGATAAATCCTCTCACTGGCAACAACCAGCAGATTTGCTTGGAAAAAAAAAAAAGAGCAAATTAGTTAGTTTTTTCCTTGTATTTGCTTTTTTTTTTTTTTTTTTTTTTACTTTACTTTGTTTTTAGTAGAATTATTCCTTAATGTAAGATTGAGAATTGTCGACATGAAATTGGGTCTGAAATTTTAATTAACATTCCGATTTTCGCGCCCGAAATCCGACTCACAATCTCTTGCCAAATCGTCAATCTGATCTCATGCTTGAGATTCGATTCGCCATTTAATTTAAAATTGGCCAACTCGATCTCATGTGCGAGATATGGTTCATAATTTGTGAATATCAATATTATCCTGCTTGATTTGCTGTCGTGGTGTTTAAATCAATTTTATTTTTGTAAAAGAAAAAATTAAAAAAAAAATTGAATTAGGATTAGGTTCGTTTTAGAATATTCATAGTCTTAGGGTTATCTTGCTTGTCTAGAATTGCAATCTTATTTCGAATTTTTAAATAAAAAATCCAAAAAAAAATGCGTTCATTTAGGATGTTAGTTTTCTTTAATTTAAATGGCACGCTTAATTATTTGGCAATTTTAAATTTCGAATTTTACAAAGAAAAATACAAAAAATCATGCACCACGTAGAATTAGGGCATCATTGGCACGTCATTGCATATTAGGTTGAATGCATGTTTAAGTTTTATTTAGATAGATCATTTTAGATAGATTGCATTTTAGGTTAGAGATTAATGGGTTAAGATAAAATTCTAGTTTAAATTACAATTTGGCTTAACCTAATTCCTAATACAAATTGAATAGAATCTTAATCTAGCTAGATAATCTTTGCATTTTTATAATTTCCAATTTCATGAAAAATACAAAAAAAAATTGCCTTAGAATTAATCAATTTCATTCTTTAGGATAGACTACATTTTATTTATGTCATATTGCCATGCCATATCATTACATGTTAGATTAGTAACATTGCATTACATGTAGATTAGATTCTCATTAAGAAAAGCAAAAACAAAAATTGGGTAATTGCGTGTTAATTAGAAATCATATTTAGGATAGTCGATGTGAATTATGATATAACATTGCAGATGCTTTCATTGCTATGAGGTAAGTCCTGCAATTTATTCATCATTTTCTTGGGTGTTAAATTGGTGGCTTGCACACCTGCATGAACACCTCACATATTAGAGAATTAAAATCAATTCAAGCTGCTTACAAAATATTTTTTCAAAATAAAAGAGAAAGGTACCGAAAGGGTGTTAGAGAAATCTAGCGTAATCAAGTCCCCGAACTTACAATCTTTGGTTCGTAGGAGTAAAGTAAGTCTCCCAATATTTTACTTAGGTATTTAATCAACCTACCATAAACTGATTAGTCGCAACTCCTAATTAAAAATCAATTGCATGTTAAGAACGTGAACCTAAGTCGTGAATTGGTATAGGCTTGGGAGAGCCCAAGCTAAATTTAGGTTTAGCAATCCATTAGCCAAACTCTAGGTGGTTCACCTGAAAATTTGGTCGTAATAGCTTGGCGACTCCGCTGGGGATTTGAGTTAAAACTCTTAGTAGACTTAGGCCAATTTTTCTTTTCTTTTGAAAAATGGTTTTTGCTTGGCAGTGAGGATCCCAGATACGTGCATAACATTTAAGGTGTTAAATGTTCTTGCAAATTTTGAGGTATAAGGGGAGTAGTAATTGCTAACCCTTGTCTTGCTGGTTGGAGTTAGGATGAATGTTTTAAATTCAAGTTATTGAAGTGTTGTTGTTTGATTTAATCTGTCGTGAATGCATTACATTTGCACTACACTTTTGCACACATAACCCACCGCCGGACCTGGGCTGCATAGGATTATCTAGGATGGTATTGAGATGGAAACCACTCCAACCGCATGCTCACGGTACGAGTCACCCATCTCAATTCCGAAGTTTCTTTTATGGTGTCAAGAGTACCCACCTCGGTCCGCATGCCCGCGACCCGGGATGGCTCTTTGACCAAACCGGAGTCATGAGAACTCGACATAGTCCACAAGCCCGTGGCTAGTTTGATGATCCTTGTGGCTTCACCTTGATAAGCCTTATAGATTAGAAATTGAGCCTCACATCTCATGTGCATGTCTATGTGATTGCCATTAATTTTCCTTGGTGAAGTAAGTCTTCTATCTCTATACCATGCCATTTATTTTGTCATACTTTTGGTCGGTCCATGACAATTTAGGTCAATGATTAATTTAATTCATTTGTCAATCAAAAATGAAATGACGAAATTGCCATACAATGAATCATTTGGAAAATCAAAAAATTGGAAATTCGTTTTCAATTCATGTCATTATCGTTTTTGTTAAGAGGTTTCAAATTTCTATTTTTCCTAATTCATGTTTGGGAAATTTTGTCCCTACTAAGGCATCCCATGTTCTTATTTTCCTCGTCCATTTTTAGGGAATCCTCCTCATGTGTGGACATTTCGTGCCTAAAAAATAGATTGTTGTCATGGATCGGCTCTCTCATTACACCTTGTACTTACATATTTTCATTCATTTACATTAGATGATAACGGATCTCTCACGTTTGCCTATCATTACGTGATCAAGAGCTAGAATGGCTGATGAAACTGAAATGCTCAAATTCGTATCTCCCTTACATTGGATGGTTTCCCCTATTTATAGGAGGATTTTAGCCTTACGAAATATTAAAAACAAACTTTAATGACCTAGGAATTAAACGTTCGACTCTTGAGCTACATAAAAATAAAAACAGCTAGGAACTTAATAAAAAGCCTTTATTAACACGGGAACTAAATGCCTTTAAACGTCGGCCTTCCGCATTCTCGAACCGTTAGCTTCTGTGTTCTTGAACCTTTGGCTTTCCATATTCTTGAACCGCATTCGTGAACTTTTAGCCTTCCCAAAATTCGAGCTCCTCCCTTGACCAGAAAATAATCCTCCTGAAACTTCATCAATTGGTCATACCAGACATCAAAAATGGACTCCCATTGATAGTTATCGATATATCACAAAGTATCGATAAGTAATTAACATTATTCATTCAAAATGATCCATCAAAACACATAATGCCCAACTTCTTTATTTGCTTGGATAAGCATCGATGGTTCTGAGTTGGTTGATGGAGCTACGTTGGATGCTCCCGCATGATCCTCCCTAGGTTGTTTGAGATTTGTCCTCAAATCTAGAAGGTTTTCATCCTCCAAGTAAGGAGAAAGGTCTCCCACGTTGAATGTTGCCGAAACTCCAAACTCTCCCGGAAGGTCAATCTTGTAAGCATCGTCGCCAATTTGCTCAATAACTTTAAAGGGACCATCAGCTCTAGGCATGAGCTTGTTCTTTCGACGAAATGGAAATCTCTCCTTCCTCAAGAGTGAAGCCATACAAGATCGCCTGGTTGAAATTGAGTCTTCTTGCGGTGTTGTTTAGCTTTCTTCTTGTAAGATTCATTGGCCTTTTCAATGTTAGATTGAATATGCTCATGGAGCTTCTTCATTGATTCACCTCTTTTCTTGCCATCAAAGCTCACTTGAGAGTTAGACGGAATTGGAATAAAATCAACGGGTGTGAGAGGATTAATTCCATACACAACTTCAAATGGCGATCGACTAGTAGTATAACTTGGTGATCGATTCTAAGCAAATTCAGCATGCGCAAGCTTTAAATCCCAATATTTCAATGATTTACTCACCATACCACCGAAAAGAGTGGTTAGAGTACGATTTGTTACCTCCGTTTGGGGATGACAAGCATTCTCCATAGAGTTCTCCAAAAGTGGCTTAAGAACTTGGAATCACAATCCGACACAATGGTCTTTGGTACTCCATGAATGCGAATAATCTCTTTGAAATATAATTAAGCAATATGAGATGCATCATTGGTCTTATGACATGGCAAGAAATGAGCCATCTTAGAGAACCGATCAATGACCACCATGATAGCATCTTTTCCTCTTTGAGTTCTAGGTAGAGCCACAATGAAATCCATTCTAACATCCTCCCTAGGCTGCAATGGTACTGGAAGTGGAGTATACAAACCTTGATGGAAATGGCTTTTTGATCTTTGACAAGTTGCACACCTTGAGATGATAGCATGCACATCTCCACTCATCTTTGGCCAATAGAAATGCTCTTGAAGAACCTCAAGAGTTTTGTTAATACCAAAATGACCAGCCAATCCTCCACCATGTGCTTCTCGAAGCAGCAATTCGCGAAAAGAACTCTTTGGCACACATAATTGATTTCCTTTAAAAAGAAACCCATCTTGCAAAGAATATATACCTCGAACTCCCCGCTTGCAATTGTTGATGATGGATGAGAACTCCGCATCTTCAGAATAAAGTTCTTTCATTGTTTGAAATCCAAGAATCCTAGAGTCCAGAACCACAAGCATAGAATATCTTCTCGATAAAGCATCTGCTACAACATTAGTGTGCCCCGATTTATATTTTGAGACGAAATAAAACGATTGAAGAAATTCTACCCATTTTGCATGTCTCGAATTAAGCTTGCGTTGGCCACTAATAAACTTAAGCGCCTCATGATCAAAATGAAGGACAAATGGCTTTGGCCTCAAATAATGAATCCAATGATCAAGAGCTCGAACAATGGCATAGAACTCTTTGTCATAAGTTGAATAATTCCTCTTGGAATCAGATAACTTCTCATTGAAATATGCCAATGGTTTTTGTGCTTGCACCAGAACAGCACCAATACCAACTCCGCTTGCATCACACTCAACTTCAAATACTTTATCAAAATCAGGAAGTGCAAGAATAGGGGACTCACAAAGTTTCTGCTTGATTGCCTCAAAGGCGTTTTGAGCAATCTTTGTCCATTCAAAAGCACCATTCTTCATGCATTCAGTTATAGCAGCCATGATGTTTTTGACAAAACGTCGAACTAAATGCCTTTAATCGTCGGCCTTCAACATTCTCAAACCGTTAGCTTTCCGTGTTCTTGAACCTTTGGCTTTCCATATTCTTGAACCGCATTCGTGAACCTTTAGCCTTCCTAGAATTCGAGCTCCTCCCTTGACCAGAAAATAATCCTCTTGAAACTTCATCAATTGGTCATACAAGATATGTAAAATGGCCTCCCATTGATACCTATCAATATACCACAAAGTACCGATAAGTAATTAACATTATTCATTCAAAATGATCCATCGAAGAACATAATGCCCAACTTCTTTATAGGCTTGGATAAGCAAGCATTGATGGTTCTGAGTTGGTCGATGGAGCTACGTTGGATGCACCCGCATCAGGTTATTACTAAAGTCACATAAGTAACATATAATGTTATTGACACACAAAGGTAAGTCACAATAACTACCAAAGATCTACGAGTGAAAATCAATCACCCATTATTCAAAACTAGTCAACTACTCTTGGTTAGTGTCCTATGGTGTGCATCATTCTATCCTCAATTCCATTTGAAGCACCTTATCACTCCAAGTAAAACCATGCTCTGATACCACCCGCTGTGGCACCTCCTAAACGGCCCCTGATCCGTTGGGGTCACCACATATCACTTTCACTTTTGCTTTCTCTCTGCCTAAAGGTCTATTACTCCAATACCATAGAAATTTGACAAGTCCATGAATCCTGGGGGTTTATATTCCTTCTATAGGTCCCTCTGCAATTTATGTAGCGGAAGCATATTCAACATCTCCCTATCCTATATTCAGAAACAATGTACACCAACTAAACATTTTATAAGTTAAAGCGAACATTTTTATTTACATAACTAGATGGACGTCACGGGTCGGTACATCAAAATGCCAAGATCTTTCTAAACTCGGCTATTTTCAAAAGGTACTCGACTCTATAACAACCGTGTACATAGGCCCATCAGTCAGTGTTGACAGTCCCAAAGTAATTCATCTACTGACCATCACTCTCGGTCACAACCAGTTCGATCCATCAGTTGGCGGTGGTGGCAACGGCCCTAGCGTACTCCCATCACGGTGGACGAACACAGTCAGAAACTCCTGAATCACTAGGCCGGCGCGAGAACTGATGTCATACATGATAAGTATCCTCACTCGAACAAAAACCAACCCTCGTATCTCAGGATGATGGTGCTCTGTACACTCGCACTCAAGGTCGACCGGTATACCATAGAATTTGCCCGGGGTGACTGGTAGCAGAGGCATATCTTCTAGTCTGAAATGTTAGTCCCCAAACAGGGTGAGTACAGCCACTAAACTATACTATGCAAGCCATCACGATCCAGTTTGATGCAAGATAAACAAGATAGGTCATCAAGGAATAAGTATGCATCTAAACCGTATAACTCTTCAATGCAATGACCAGTGCAATTCCAACATATAAGATGCATCATGCTCAGTCACACAAGTCCCGATTATAGGGCCAAACTATTATGATATGTCCCATTCCATGCCATACAATTTAGTCCCATAACCAGATCACACTCACACTTAGTATAATCATCAGTTTTAACATTCAAAAGGTTTTATCCTCTTAGAGGACTAATGTTTGCATCCTTATGAGATTTCACACCCAACCTAGCGTCGCAAAAGCCTCTAGCATCTGGCCACTAGGCCATCGGGCATCCAGAGCATATTGCGTTACACCTCTAGGCATCTCGCACCCCACCTAGCACCACGAGAAATCTCTGGGGCGCACCATGAACATGGTTATCCCTACCCTCCGGAATTACGTACTGACATATCACTGGGCATCCCGATGCTCCCGGCGAAAAACCTCTGGGGCACTATGGACCCCAGGCATCATCCACAAGGCAACAACTCATTCGATCCTTTGGGCCTCTTGACGCCCGGGGTATCGTTGACTCGAGGGCCCAACGGTAACAATTAACATCTTAATTTCCAAAAACACTTTTCAATGCAATGACAAGATGTCCCTTGAGTCTCGTGAAATCTCAATATTGAATGATATGCTGAATGTCAATATCATCATGTCAAACAACAACTCAAGATGCGTTCACCTTTGGGACAAATTGAGCAAATTCGGAATTAAACAGCTCAAACATCATAATCCACAGTTTTAGTAACAATTTCGGAATAACCCCTAAATGAACTCATAAAATTCTAAAAGTTTGATATGTTGTAAATAAGACCTAAAGGAAAAAATTTCATGAAGAACACTAGGCCAAAATAGTTATGTATGAATCGCAACAGGTCGCATAACTCAGCCCAGAATTTATTCCAGAATTTATACCTTCAAAAATCCATCCAAAACTATATTTTATAATGTCATTCAAAGGAATTAAAAGCACCTATAAAACCAAAGTGTTTCCTCAATTTCTCAATCCATTTCTACTCTACTCATCCAAAATCCGCATCCAACATCCACAACCCAAAAATCTCCAAGTCTATTGCACTACACTAGACAACAACAGCACAACATGATATAGATTAATGGACTTTCACTTGCCTCTAGCTCTTTAGCTCAATTGCAAGCAAAACAGGGGCTCGTGGGTCTTAGGCTTGGCTCAATGGCGGTGGAGACTACCCACGTCGACGATGGCAACTCGAGCATGATAGAATGCGGTCCTTCTCTTCCTTCCTCGCGGCTCACACTCGCGCGCCCGCTTCTCTTGCTCAAACTCTCTCCTTGTCCACAGTTCTGCTCACTCGAATTCTCTCTCTCACTCACTCAAAATTCTGTTAAGTTCTTCTCTCTCCTCTCCACAATTTCGAACCCTTTTGTTTCCTCGGTTTGTTGACTCATAGTCAATGGCATGGGAGATGCGATGGCATCCAAGACTGAAGACAGGTGGAGAAAGCGTGGCTCTCCCTTGTTCGGTTTCTCCTCCCGCGCTGGCCACCAAATGAAGAGCTCTCCCTCAGTCAACAATCTCAAAACTCGTTGACTCGATTTGCCGACCGAATGAAGGGGAAGCTCGGCAGCTTGGGCCAACAATGCGTGGTCGTATGGTCTCCGTGCATGGCCCAATTTCTCCAAAGATTAATCCTTAATCAACGCATGTGCATGGGCTAAATCACAGCTTCCTTACAAGGCCGCATGGTGTCACAAAAATGAACAAAGGATATTCGATTCATATAGGGTACACAATTGGACGGCCAAATTTAATATAGAAAACATCTTGTCGACACCTCACTTGAAATGGACCTCATTCTCACGTGAGCGTATGATACATTTTTGACAAAACCATAGTTCATTCAACACTTGGGCCATTGCTTAAATGCAACGCATCGGTCTAATGACGATAATATAGTCTGACGATCCTTCCATCTCTTAGTCATGGACCGTCGTATATCTAAGGGTCATCACAAAATTCCGGATGCCACACAATCAAACCACTAGCTCAAGGAAAAAAGGAAGAACTGGTCCAAAATGGACCGGCCTTGACTCGCCAACCAAGATCAGGCTGCTGGTCAAGATCTGGCAAACAATCTGGTCTCCTCTGTCCATAGCAAGGTCAAAGACCTTTTGTAGTGCAGATCACCAACAGCTTGGATGCTTGGGGGCCCCGACGACCACCAATTTGAACCTCGAACGAAACTGGTCCAAGAGATGAATTGAAACTAGAGGGAGAGAGAGTGTGATCTGTTTGGGCAGGAGTTTAGAGGGAGAAAAGAGAGAGAGAGAGAGAGAGAGAGAGAGAGAGGCTGAGGAGAGAGAAATTTCATGCAAAATGAACTCGTAGCAGAAAATAGAAGAGATTTCCTTTATATACTCTTCACATTAAGCGATTTTGGTCGTCGGTTCGACCCAATGGTCGAAATCTCAATCGAACAGTAAATAATCCATTTCAAATGCTCCATCATGATCTTGAGGTGTCAGAAAATTGATCCAGTGGGTTTGATTTGCAAAAAACCAAGCCAAAATCGGGAATTGCGGCAAAATGTCTAATTATGGGTTAATTTGCAATTTGATGAAATTCAAGGACCAATTTGTAAGAAATCGAAGGTGTAGAAGTGAAATTAGGATTGAGAGGGTTCCAGAACTCATGGCCGAAAGCCAAGAACCAACCAATAAGGGCCTGAACCAACCAATCCCATTGGCGGCCAGTCAAACCAACTAGACTGGTTCGGTTCTGTTTAGCCGAATTTTGATTGGTTCTTGACTGGCTTGGTTCGGTTCCTACTATTTTGTCCTCTTGGGATCCTTGTGCATTAAAAATTTATGGAATTTGACCCTAAATGACCAAATTGAAAATGAATTTTATCCTTTTTTATGAAAAAAATTAACCAATTAAGATACAATTAAGCTAATCAAATCTTATGAACATGATTTAGGGGTCCTTTATTGACATAATTGAATGATTATCATAGAAAAAAAATGAGTCGAAACCATGGGTGCTTTGAATTGGGTCTAAAGGGCTAAAATAGTAAAATTTGCAATTTAAATGGCAAAATTGCAAATTAACTAAAGTTGAACTCAATTAGCATCACAATTGCCCTATTTAATGAGCTACCTATAAGTAAAATCATTTAACATATAAAATTAACCTTAAATTGAAATGCTCGAGCTTAGATAAAAAATGGAAGTCTAATATTAAAATTGGACCTAGATACATGAAATTAAACCATAGCCATGAATGGGTCAATTCGAATTTTGTCGATTGAAGTTTAATTGCTTGATTAAACCATAGCCATGAATGTGTGAATTTTACAAAATCAATCTTGAATTTGGACTTATCTTAAGGAATAAGTGAGAAACAATCATCCATTTGCAAGTTATGAAGGATGATTTTGGTCCCCTAATTAGGGCTCAAAATTACAATTCATATTTTGACTCGATAAATCACGAAATTGAGTGCTCAAACAAATTTCGGACAGTCCCTAAACCAAATGTCAAAAAAGGAACTACACATAATTATTACTAGGATAAAAGTAATTTTATTTTTGGTCAATCTAGAACCCAAAACTAAAAAATTCAGAAATCAAGGTTCTTAATCAGATTTTATGAAATTTTTTACACGAAAATCAAATTGGCATTAAAAGAAATGTATTTACGCATTTTTTATTTTTCGATTTTTTTGGGTTAAATGTTGGACAAAAAGTCAACCATTTAATTGACTTTTTCCAAAAGGTTGATTTTTAGTCAAATCTTTGAATTTTCAAAAATTGATTTGAAAAAAATGAAATTAAAGCTAAGTGAAATTTTTAGGGTAAAAAGTCAATTTTGACCCGAGGTTGACTTTTGGTTAAAGGGTTGACCAAAAGTCAACTCGAAAGTCAACCTTTTGACTTTTTGGGTTTTTCTTGAAAATGAGTTAGAAATTGCTTGAAAACGACAATGCAAAAAGAAATAAATGAAAAAAAAACATTTTTTTAGGGTTAATACTTGAAAAAACCCTAAACCTAGTACACTTTGCGACAAATTTACCCCAAACTATTTTTTTGACCACCAAAAACCCAAAACTGGTATACCTTTGACAAATTTACCCTCTATTAGTTTTAGTTAAATTTTCTTGTTAAATTATAAAGTTAAATAACACGTGACAATTGACCGGTATATGAATTTGGGATTTTACACTCTGTTTGTCATAGTTTATAGTTTTTGCGATTTTTTTGTGGTATTAATCTAATTTTTCGGAGGGTATATTAGTCACAAATTTACTAGTTTTGGGTTTTTTGTGGTCGAATAAATTAATTTTGGGTAAATTTGTCATAAATGTACCAGTTTATGATTTTTTATAGTTAGTCGGGGTAAATTTGTCACAGATGTACCAGTTTGGGGTTTTTCATGGTTAAAAAAATAGTTTGGGGTAAATTTGTCACAAGTGTACCAGTTTGGGGTTTTTTAAGGTATTAACCCTTTTTTTTATCGAGAGATGAGGATGTGACATTTTGAATTTCCAGTTCTATTTTCAATTGAATGGATCAAGCTTTTCATTGACGCGTCTATAGTTCTATTATCTGAGTTAATCACTCACAAGATAACTAGTATATATCCGGTGAAGCTGTTAAGGAATTTTAACGTAATAGATTTGAGAATTCAATCAAAAATCGATTGGTTAACCGTGCTAGTCTAGAAGGGTCATTACGGCACAGTTAAAAAAATTGATTAGAGACTAGAGATAGGTCGACTTGACTAAGCCATGTGATTAAGTGTGGGTGATTCTACCTAATTGCAAAATTCTCGTCGATCGGCACTAGACCGATTTTTCTGTCATTTTTGGTACTTTGTGTCCATATTTGAAATCTCGAAATTTTCATGACAACCGAGAGTCGCCAATGTGTCGAAGATGTTCAATGTGGCTCGGAAATCATCGACCACGAATCAATTGCACTAAAAGTTCTTGAAAGTTACTCGGTAGATTAAGTCACGCCAAAATCGCACTAGATTGAAATTAACTGTGAATTTAAACTCGATTTCGGAAATTGAAAGTTTTGTCATATCACGATTCAATATAGAACCGTCGACTCATCCTTTGAAGATTTTTCTGCAAATCGAGATTTTTGGCAAAATTTCAAAATAGGGCCGTTTTTTACTAGGAAGATCAGGCGACCCTTTTTTGTGGGCTGTAAATTGGCTAAGGATAAGGTTGAACAAGTGGGGGCCAAGCAATGATCAAACTAAGAGATATTTAGGCATCTTGGGTCCTTCCAAGTCTTTAGCCGTCTTCTTCTTCTTTAGTAGCTTGCTTTATCCATTGTTGTCACTTTTGAAGCTCCAAAATTACAGAGAAACCAAGCCGCTCCCCTTTGCCATCGCACGCTCGCCGAAGCTGTCCGAGCTCCCTTCTGCCATCACACGTTGCTCGCGAGCTCGTCGCACCCAACCGCTCGTCCCGCACGTTGCGCACTCGTCCCACCTGTCCTAAGCCAGCTTGCTGTCCCTCGAGCCTCCCTGGTTGCCGTCAAGGCCTCGCCATCGTCGTCCAACAGCCGTTGTCTCCCGTTGTTGCCCGCAGTAGCCTCCACCTCCCTTCCCGAGCCGTTCTAGCTAGCTAGCAACCCTTCGATTGGTCCCTACAACCAAGAGCAAAAGCTGAAGCCAACAGGGAGTTTGTTGGCCCATTCTCAAGGCTGTCCGGTCTCCATTTGGTGTCGCCACAAGGATGTTTGTTGCCCATTTCAGTGTCATCGTCGTCATGGACTCACCGAACACTAAATCGATGAGTTTACTTGCTAAACTCTACTTATGGAGTTAATAAATTTTAAGGGGTGATTAGTTTAGGCTAAGTATGGTTTAGGTGGTTAGTTAGAATTGATTAGCATTTTAATTATTCGTTTGTACATGTTAGGTGGTTAGAATGGATAGATTAGAGACAAGATAAGTGTTACTATTTATCTAGATAGGTTCGAAAATTTTTCGAGCCCATTCAGGTGGTTAATTCAGCATTTCCAGCCTAAGTTTGCATTTTTGGTAATTAATTGTATTTATTTAATTATTTTTTATTATTTTCCGAAAATTATACTAGGATAGCCAATAATCAAAATTTTGGTGTTGATTGCAGTGATATGCTTAGTTTCTACAATTGAATGTTATTTTGTGCAAATTGAGTGGTGATTCCTAGTCGGAGTTTAAGGGGTAAACTTGCTGAAATATTATCTCATCCCGTTGTGGATTCAACCTTTTCAGGTCCTTAGATAGTAATTCCTTCAGAACGTTTTGATTGGCCAATGAGGGTTATTGAGTAGAGTTTTGACTACCATACCCTAGGGGCTCAATGGGTCTATGAACTCATGGTTACCACCGTCTGAGTTGATGAGGATCTACCTCAGAGGGTACGTCATCGGTTTAGAGCGTGGTTTTGCTACGATTTTAATGGATTCCGTGTGGGTCCCCTCTAGGGTTTTGAAATTCCCGCTGTGGTAGTCGATGCCACTCTAGGTGAGAGTGCAACTGACTCTCCTAATGGTGTTGTGGAGGACCCGACACCCCCGAAGCCTATAGACACTGAAGGATCGGTGAATGTGTCTGGCTAGCTGATCATAGGACAACTTCGTTTTGAAAGTCGGTCTTTTGTAGACTTTTGACTTTAGTCTACTGTTGTATATAAACCGAGGTGTTTATAAGCGTGTTTTGGTTGTGAATTATTTCTGCTTTTCTATTCCGTGTTGGTTGTCGTCAAGGGTAATTGTTTCACTTCCACATGCACATTTAAAATAAATAAGTCGGCAACGTGTCCTGGGACGTCGCATATTTATCGACCACCGAGAGATGGGCACGCGCTCAAGGATCGGGGCATGACAATGGCTCTATTGCGATAAAAAACCTAAATCTTGATTTTTATTTATTTTTACTTTTTAATGATGCGTCGACTAAAAATCAAGTGTCAACACACACGTTTAAGGCGTTTCCGAGATGAATGACTTCCTTGTGTGAGATTTAGGGAGTTCACTCATTGAGTTTATCTCACTCCCCGTTGTTTAACCTTTTTCAAGCCCTAATCATGACTAGTCAAGCTTAAGTTATGGTATTTTGAGTTTGGATGCGACTAGGTGCGTGGGGGATACCACTCTTTTCAAGTCATTTCGTAGCATAGAGAAGCTAGGCTAACCCTGAAACCTTTTGGAAGTGCGGATGATCGCGCATATTGATTGAACATGAGATGGTGTAACGAATGATGTTCAAGTTTGGATATTTATAGCTGGTATGTTGTAATGATGTTATGGATGCATATATATAAATGTAAGTGTGTTTGAAACTATCACTGTTTGTTGATTAGGTGAATTGTTTATGCTTCCGCTTGTGTATTTTACCAAAGAAAGCGATTTGGTTGATGATGCCTCTTGGAACGTCACAATCAAATGACTTAAAGGAAATGAATGACAACAATCACATGTTGTTACGCGTCTTGAATGGGTCGTGGCGTGACACAAAGTACGTTCCAAGTTCTAAAAATTAGAGAATCTATTCCATGGATAGATTCTAGATACTAGGTCAAACCTCGACGGAACCTCACTCCTACCACTAACCACAGGTTTACTTTTGGTGACAAATTTTTTTGACCTATTGGTTCTTTGGGGCGCCTTTTCTAAATTTTTTGACCTACTGGTTTTTTGGGGTGCCCTCTCTTCCCAATTTTTCCATTTCTATGCACAAATAAGCTTGTGTGTGTGTGTGTGTGTTTTTTTTTTTTTTTTGACTAGTTAGCAGAATAGATTTTGCATAACCTTTTTAATTTTTACTATATGAGCTCGATGCGCGTGGGAGGCTCTATATAAACAAAAAAGACATTAGCTTTAGACGTTTCAATCATCTTACATTAAATAATTCAGAAGGTGAAAGTTCGTACGCCACAAGATTTTAAGAAAAGCAAACTGTAAAATGTGAAAGGGCGCATTTGTTTAGACTTAAACAGAGAACAACTTTCTACGTTCCGACCAAAGGTCAAAATAAAACTCAAATCTTCAAGAATTTAAAAACAAAAAAAGTTCATGTGTTGGGGTGGGGTGCATTTATTTTGAGGAAAACGAATGATTTGAAAAATATTTTCCAAAAAAGATATCTAAATCAATTAAAAAAATAAATGAACGAAACATTTTTTTATTGTCAATAACAATGTTTAGACATAAATTGTTACCGATGATGAAAATATTTTTTATTGACTAATTATTTCAATCGATATAAGCAATCAATTTTTGGAAAACGTTTTCCAAATTATTCAATCTTCGTGAAACAAAATGAAGCCTTTATGTAAAAATATCTATATTTGTGAAAGTTTCGGCTTTTTGGTTAAAATTTCGAAATGTGAATGCATCAAGATATAGATTAATTAAAAAGTAGAGTTAATACCTTGAAAAATAAAAAAACTGGTACACTTATGATAAATTTACCAAAAACTAATTTTTGTACTATCAAAAACTTCAAACTAGTATATATATGACAAATTTATCTCAAACTAATATTTTGATTATTAAAAACTCCAAATTGATACACTTGTGATAATTTTACTTGAATTAAAATAACCAAAAATTGTTACATTTGTGACAAATTTACTCTCCATTAACTTTCGTCAAATTTTACTATTAAATTTATCAACATAGATGACACATAGTGACATGTTATGGTGATGAGGTAAGTCCATGTGAAAATTCGTAGGGTTAATGTCACGAAAAATCCCAAATTCATCATAGGTGTAACTTAAATTTATCATAAGAATATCGTTAAATTTGTTATAGGTGTACAATTTTGAGATTTTTCGTGATATTTACCTTATGTATTTCCACGTTGACTTGGCACATCACCCTACCACGTCACTATGTGTCATTCAAGTTAGCAAATCTTTAAATTTGAAAAAGCCAACGGATAGTAAATTTATTATAAATGTATCATTTTTGGATTCTTGATAGTTGATAAGTTTGTTCGAAATAAATATGTCACAAGTATATATGTTTGGAGTTTTTATGATAAAAAATTAATTTTAGATAAATTTACTACGGTTGTATTAGTTTGGAATTTTTTAGTATATTAATCCTAAAAAGAAAAAGATAAAAGTCAATCAAGATAAGTTCAAAGTCACTCCAAAAGACTCATTTGCTCTCGTCGAAGACTTGCACAAAAGAATTGCAATTTACCTTTGCCACGTAGACACACCTTTTAACCATCAAAACCATGAAGTAGTGCCATAACTTTTGCTAGTTGGCAAAAGGAGGCCTAACGAACTCTCGCCCGCACCCCCACCCCCCACGCCGTGGGCGCCCAAAAAAAAAAAAAAAAAGAGCCCTAACGTCAAAAGTAGCAAATTAATACACAATCCTTAAAAGTTGGATAGCAAGAACAACAATGAACTCTAACTTTGATGTTTTTTCAATAGTGCAAACAAAGTTGAGTGACCAATAAATAAATAAATAAATAATACATTTTTCGTAACTAATTTATAAATAAATAAAAAGATTAATATCATGAAAAATGTCAAACTAATTTTTGACTACCAAAAGTCTCAAATTAGTACACAAATAATAATATTATCCTCTATTATTTTTTTTTTTAAATTTTACTATCAAATTATTGTATCATAGGACACATGATAGTTAATGGGTGTATTAATTTGATATTTTACCTTCCGTTACCGATTTATGGTTTTCCAATTTAATATTAATAGAGAGTAAGTTTATTATAAATATATTAATTTGAGATTTTTCGAAGATCATATATATATATATTAACTTAGAATTTTTTGTGATGTTTACCCATCCTTAAGTTGGCAACTTCTTTTACCAAAAGAAAACGAGAAGAGGAAAAAAGTGTATAGACCATGCGGACCGGCCAAGCGAAAGCGCCAATGAGCGTGGTCCACCAATTCATGCTCGCATCAACCCCGCTCTTTCGTCAAAATGGCAGCTCGGATTCCGAGCTGCACGTTCGCGGGCGGCACCAGCAAATACGACGCCGTTTCGTCCGTCCTTGGGTTCTCCTCCCCCTCCTCCTTGCATGCTTGCATCTCTCTCTCTCTCTCTCTAATCTCTCTCTCTCGCTCGCCGGTTTTATAAACCGGCCATTACGCGAATCGCAGAACGCGTGGATCAGCCATTTTGGATCAGCAAAACAAAGCCTCTTGACCTTTCCTTCCTGTCCTCTCTGCCTCCCATGCGGGCCGGCGGACCAGCTTGATCTTCCCCACGCCCCCCCACCCCCGGCTCCTCTTTAAGCCGCGCTCTGCATCGAATCGATCGCGCTATTCTCTGACTTGACCAAGATTTCGAGTCAGCCTTGCTGCTTTCAATTGAATCCTCCCCGATTCCGCCGAGGAGCTACTGCTGCTGCTCTTGTGCTGCGATCGCGAGCGAATTCGATTGGTGCCGCGTCGAAATCCGATACTGTTTTTTTTTTTTTTGGCTTCTTTGTGGTTGAAATGGTCGGTTCTGATCGATCGGTCTCGGTCTGCAATCCTTTTGACCACTTGAAAGCCATGGCCGGCTCTTTCAATCCGACCAAGCCGAACCGGACCCATCAATCCCACAGGAATCGGAAGGTGCGCAGTTCCGCGAATTGCGCGAGGGCTCTCGCCTGCGATGGATCTCGGACCGCCGCCATGGACGTAGCCATCCTGATCGCCGTCGTCGTGGCCTGCGGGTTCCTGCTGTTTCCTTACGTCGAGTTCGCGCGCGTCTGGTTGACCGCAGCCGGCGGCGCGGTCGCGAGCGCCTTCGCGGAGGAGGTTCCCGAGACCCTGCTGATTTACGGGTCCATCGGGCTGAGCCTGTCTTGCGTCGCTGTCGCTTGCTGGCTGCTCCTGATGTACTCGACCAGGAGATGCGGGAACACGAAGTGCAAGGGCCTGAGGAAAGCGGCCGAATTCGATATCCAGCTGGAGACGGAGGAGTGCGTGAAGAGCGATCCGTCTTCCCTCATGAAAGGCGGCTTCAGGAGGGGCATATTCGAATTGCCTCGGGATCACCACCGTGAGCTGGAGGCGGAGCTGAAGAAGATGGCCCCGCCCAATGGAAGGGCCGTTCTCATATTCCGGGCGCGATGTGGGTGTGCCATCGGGAGATTGGCAGTTCCCGGACCAAAGAAGCAGCGAAGGATCAGGAAGTAGGAGAACCATTGCAGGGTATTTGATTGAAGAGGAGAAATATATTAATGCAGAGGACTGGGTATTAGGCAGATAGGACTTGCTCCTTTGTGGAGTCCTTTGATAGGGGCATACGGATACGTTCCTAAATAAAGCTCTTTTCACTATGATAAACAGGATGATGTAAAAATTGTTCTGATTTGATGATATTACTGCTCGTTATATAGGTTCTCCTTGCTACGTTCCAGTACTCATTTGGCCCAAGCAAAAGATCAAACTTTGTACCCTGTGCTCTGCATCATTTATTCATCCTGAAAATGGTCGCTTTTGTGTGGATGGCGAATCGTGGTGAAGTTGGAAATTGGTACTGCCTTGTGAGGGGTTAAACCCATCCTTGAGTTTGGTTGCGCTTAGAGCTGGTCTGTGATATGGGGAGTAGCTTTTTTTGCATCCATGGAAGGTTGTCTATTATGATTTCTGTCTTGCGAAATGGTTATTAGCTCATCTGAGTTTCAAGTATGAATTGATAGCATGCGCTCTTCATAAGCTAATGTACCTTGAGATCGGCCAAATAAAGCTGGTAAACTATGTAAACTCTATCACTTAAGAAAGCAAGTAATGTTAACTCCATGCATAGATTCTCGAAAGATAGAGGCGAGAGTTTGCCGTCTTGTGAAGATTGTTAATGTGAAGAGAGAACACTACGTTAACAGATTTGTCCTTATGTTTAAGCATGAGTTATGGTGATGCTGAATATGTGATTTTGGAGAATCTTCATCTTTTTTAGCCAGAGTTTACATACTCCTGAAGTTCATATATCTGTGACTGATTTATTTCTTTTTCTTGAGATATTTGGAGTGGTGGTTCATTAGATGTCAGATTGTTTAGCTCTTGTGAGAATTGTTTTGCTCGAGTTAAAAACAGAGAGCTTCTATCTCCAGATCCTATCAGACATAATAACTGTATTTCCTTACCACCACCTGAAAGTCCTAACCTGTGATATACTCTGCTTGGGCTTGGATCCCTGCTTTCTGTCCAGGCAACTCGGACAAAGGCGCAAGTCGGGACCATTCACTTCTACAAAACTAAGCAGAGCTGCGGTGGCTACGGTTGAGATTTGCTCTGATATATTAATATGGTTACAAATCATGTCCTTGGCCCCCACAAATGCCTCAAATTCTGTGTCTGTACCATAAAATTGTTTTTAACTTCGTAAATCTCTTGGAGGTTGTAGGCTTTCCTTTCTGAAAATTCTATCAGCAGCTTTCCAGTTCCGTTCTGTTCTTCCTTGTTAAGTATTGTGGAGTAGCCCATCCGGAGTTCCTGATCCCACGTTCTAAGTAACGGGTTAGGACACTCAAGGAACCCATACCAGAGTCCTGGGAGAGCTTGAATCTTTGCTGGTCCTTAGCCAGTTTCATGGACGATGTTAGCAGGATTAGCCTGTGAGGGTCTTTGCATAGTCGGCAAGAATAGATTCCGGTGACATGATTGCCCTACTAAATTATGAACGCATGCCTTCAGGTAAACCGTTTCCTTCATCAGGATCAGTAGTGGTAAAGTTCGTGGAATACTTAAGACGTACATACTATCATCTGATGAACCTAATCCACTGTACCAAAGACAAATCCCAAAATATGAACCTGGAGCTGTAAAATGTAGACTTTCAAGGGCTGTTTTTTGATGTCATTAGTTTGGAAGGGTTAACGTTGCACTAAATACGAGACCAGAAATTGGAGAAGAGCATTGCTCTAACTTGGAGTTGTAAAATGTAGATGTTCTCTCCTATGTTCCTTCCATGGACCCTTGGCACCCTGTAAACAGGTCCATCCACACTTGGAAAGCTAAGTACTTCATTAATTCAAATCAAGTTTGTTTATCTAAAAAAAACCGCGGGGTAGAGCAACCGATTAGAAGGGCACCTTGTAGCCATGTCCATCCACACGTTGTCATATCAAAGACTTTTGTGGTTAATCTGTTTTGGCGAAAAGCTAAGTATTTCACTAATTCAAACCGTTTACATATTGATGCGGGAGCATCCAACGTAGCTCTATCAACCAACTCAGAACCATTGATGCTTATCTAAACAAATAAAGAAGTTGGGCATTATGTGCTTCGATGGATCATTTTGAATGAATAATGTTAATTACTTATCGATACTTTATGGTATATCGATAACTATCAATGGGAGGCCATTTTAGATGTCTTGTATGACCAATTGATGAAGTTTCAGGAGGATTATTTTCTGGTCAAGGGAGGAGCTCGAATTTTGGGAAGGCTAAAAGTTCACGAATGCGGTTCAAGAATATGGAAAGCCAAAGGTTCAAGAACACAGAAAACTAACGGTTCGAGAATGCGGAAGGCCGACGATTAAAGGCATTTAGTTCCCGTGTTAATAAAGGCTTTTTATTAAGTTCCTAGCTGTTTTTTATTTTTATGTAGCTCAAGAGTCGAACGTTTAATTCCTAGGTCATTAAAGTTTTTTTTAATATTTTGTAAGGCTAAAATCCTCCTATAAATAGGGGAAACTATCCAACGTAAGGGAGATACGAATTTGATGAATGAGAATGGTGAGATTTCCTCAATTTAAGTGAACTCCTTTGGAGAGTGGATAACTCATTTCGGTTTCTTTATCCTTGGAGCGTAGATCACTCATTGGTGGTGAGCCAAGAAGCCCTTTATCCTTGGCTTGTGCAATCTTTAGGCCTTGGTGGTGAGCTTCTCCTATCCCGAAGTCCTTTATCCTTGGCTGGTGGAAGCTTTAGGCCTTGGTGGTAAACTTCGTAGATCTCGATCTGCATCCTTGGTTGGTGGTGCTGCCTTTATACCTTGGAAGGAGATTGCTTTTATCTTTTCTTATTCCTTTTTGTGTGTTTATCATATTCACTACTCCATAAACTTAACCACAAAAATCCCCTTATAAAAATTTCCGCTCTTGAATCCTCACCCCATCACGCATCAAAATATTGGTATCAAAGCCAAGGTTCAACTCATTTGAGTGATTCCTTTCCTTCTTCTATTACAAATTCCTTATGGATGATCCAGTTCCAAGAGGCTTGACTTTGGAGCAAGCGTACAACGCAAGGTGAGATCGTGCAATCCAAAATCTTCAACAACAAATGGAGCGAGTCCTCAATCTTCTAGAGAATCCGGCGAGACAAGGACAACCAGCAAAGCGTCCCAACGAACAGCATCGCTGTGACGATTCCAAATCTCGTCAAATTCTAATGGCGATTCTGAGTCCACTGGAGAGAATCGTATGATTATGAATTCTTGTGATTCTGAATCTCCAATTCGAAGACGAAGATGAAGAGGGAGGCATAAGGAGGATGAAAGAGACATTAAAGTGGAGGTCCCAGAGTTTAATGGTAATCTCAATCCCGATGACTTTGTTGATTGGCTGATGCGGGAGCATCCAACGTAGCTCCATGGACCAACTCGGAACCATTGATGCTTATCCAAGCCAATAAAGAAGATGGGCATTATGTGCTTCGATGGATCATTTTGAATGAATAATGTTAATTACTTTGTGGTATATCAATAGGTATCATTGGGAGGCCATTTTAGATGTCCTGTATGACCAATTGAAGAAGCTTCAGAAGGATTATTTTCTGGTCAAGGGAAGAGCTCGAATTTTGGGAAGGCTAGAGGTTCACGGAAAGCTAATGGTTCGAGAATGTGCAAGGTCGAAAATTAAATGGCATTTAGTTCCCGTGATAGTAAAGGCTTTTTATTTAAGTCCTAGCCATTTTTATGCAGTCCAAGAGTCGAACGTTTCAGTTTCTAGGCTATTAAGGTCTGTTTTTAATATGTATTAAGGTTAAAATCCTCCTATAAAGAGGGGAAAACTATCCAATGTAGGAGATACGAATTTCATGAATGAAAATGGTGAGATTTCCTCTGCTTGAGTGAACTCCTTTGGAGAGTGGATAACTCCTTTCGGTTTCTTTATCCTTGGAGCGTAGATCACTCCTTGGTGGTGAGCCAAGAAGCCCTTTATCCTTGGCTGGTGGAATCTTTAGGCCTTGGTGGTGAGCTTCTCCTATCCCGAAGTGCTTTATCCTTGGTTGGTGGAAGCTTTAGGCCTTGGTGGTGAGCTTCAGATCTCGATCCACATCCTCGGTTGGTGGCGTGGCCTTTATACCTTGGGAGGAGATCGTTCTACCTTTTCTTATTCCTCTTTGTTTCTTTACCGTACACACTAGTCCATAGACTTAACCACAAAAATCCCTTCAAAAAATCTCCGTTCTTGAATCACTCACCCCATCACGCATCAAAATATTGGTATCAGATCTCAAGGTTCAACTCATTTGAGTGATTCCTTATTCCTTATGGAAGCACAAGTTCCTCGAGGCTTGACTCTGGAGCAAGCGCACAACGAAAGGCGAGATCGTGCAATCCAAAATCTTCAACAACAAATGGAGCGAGTCCTCAATCTTCTAGAGAATCCGGTGAGACAAGGACAACCAGCAAGGTGTCCCAACGAACGGAATCGACGTGACGATTCCGAATCTCGCCAAAAAATTCTGATGGCGATTTCGAGTCCACCGGAGACAATCGAACGATTCTGCACTCTAGCGATTCTGAATCTCCAATTCGAAGACGAAGACGGAGAGGGAGGCATAAGGAGGATGAAAGAGACATTAAAGTGGAGGTCCTTGAGTTTGACGGTAATCTTAATCCCGACGACTTTGTGGATTGGCTATACAAAACCGAACGAATTTTTGACTTCAAATCCTATTCGGATGAGAAGAAATGTAAGGTTGCTGTCCTAAAGCTGACCAAATATGCTTCTCTATGGTGGGAGAATCTAAAGCATCAACGAGCAAGGGAAGGAAAAGGCCGAATCAAGTCTTGGGAAAAACTCAAGAAGTTGATGAAGAAGAGGTTCTTGCCCGACAACTATAAGCAAGATCTCTTCCTCAAACTGAACTCCCTAAGACAACATGGGATGAGCGTTGAAGAATACATTAGTGAGTTTGAACAACTCAAAATGAGGAGTGAAATTCCAGAAGTTCCCGAGCAAACCATTGCTCGTTTTCTTGGCGGCATGAATCGAGAAATTGCTGATATGGTTGAACTTCAACCGTATTGGTCCTTTGAAGACGTATGCAAGTTAGCCATAAAAGTCGAAAAACAATTGAAGAGCAAGAGGTTTTCCTCCAGAACCTCAACAAAGGCGACATCCTATTTTAAGGGTGCTTCGTCAAGCATGGGCGAGAGTACGTCAAGAACAGAAAAAGGCAAGGGAAAGAATGCAGAGCCTTCCAAAGAAGTCCAAAAGAAGTTTGAAGGTGATGCAAGGAAATGCTTTAAGTGCCATGGTTTTGGGCATTTACAAGCAAATTGTCCAAATCGGAGAGTTATGACTCTTCAAGAAATTGAGGAGATCAATTCGGCACTTCAAGAGGCTGACAATGAAGACCAAAATATTTCTGAATCTGATCGGGAAGAAGAAGTTGTGGAGAAACCCGATGATGGTGAGCTGTATATCATCCGAAGAGCCTTGCATGTTGAAGTTTCTCCAAATAAAGAGCAAAGGGAGAATATATTTCACACACATTGCACTATTAACGAAAAGGTGTGTTCGGTGATCATCGATGGTGGGAGCTGCACCAATGTTGCTTCGACAACTCTTGTCGACAAGTTGAAGCTTCCAACAACGAAACATCCTCAACCATACAAGCTCCAATGGCTCAATCAAGGGAATGAACTCAAGGTAACCAAACGCATTCTTACAGCATTTTCGATTGGGCAGAACTATCAAGATGAGATTGTATGCGATGTGATTTCTATGGAGGCATGCCACTTGTTATTGGGTAGACCGTGGCAATTTGATATAAATGCTATGCATGATGGTCGGAAAAACACATACTCTTTTCATAAGGAACAAAAATGCATTACTCTTTTACCATTGAGTCCTTATTCGAGACATAATAATCAACCTGGGGAGGGAAACGCTTGTAAGGAAAATATGTTCTTGAGTGAGACACGAGTTGAGAGAGCCATTAGCTAACAAAAGAATGTTTTTGCTTTGCTTGTGGTTGAGAAAAAGAGTGAGATAGAGCGACCCATAAATCGAAAAATGCATTGCTTGTTGAAAGAATTTGCAGATGTGTTTCCGGAGGATCTGCCACTTGGATTACCTCCCATAAGAGGTATTGAGCATCAAATTGATTTGATCCCCGGTGCTCCGCTACCAAACAAGCCAGCTTATCGATATAATCCGGAGGATACAAAAGAGTTGCATAGACAAGTTGATGAACTTATCCTCAAAGGATACGTTCGAGAAAGCATGAGTCCTTGTTCTGTTCCGGCTCTACTTGTACCTAAGAAGGATGGTACATATCGAATGTGTGTTGATAGTCGGGCCATCAACAACATCACCATTAAGTATAGGTACCCTATACCTAGACTTGATGATATGCTTGACGAATTATATAGTTCTTCTGTGTTTTCAAAAATAGATTTGCGGAGTGGTTATCATCAAATCAGAATGCGAGAAGGAGATGAATGGAAGACGGCTTTCAAAACCAAGGAGGCCTTTATGAGTGGTTGGTTATGCCATTCGGATTATCTAATGCTTCGAGTACCTTCATGAGACTTATGAACGAGGTTCTTCGTTCTATTATTGGTTGATTTGTCATTGTTTATTTCGATGATATTCTTGTTTATAGCAAGAACGAGGAGGAGCATATCTCTCATTTAAAATAGGTCTTTAATGTTTTGAGAGAACGAAAACTATATGCTAAAATGGAGAAATGTGAGTTCTTCTCTCCAAGCATTGTGTTTCTTGGTTATGTGGTTTCCAAAGATGGAATCTCTGTTGATCAAACCATGGTGGAAGCTATGAAGACTTGGCCGGTTCCGAAGTCAATTTCTGATGTAAGAAGCTTTCATGGACTTGTTTCTTTCTATCGACGTTTTGTCAAAAACTTTAGTACCGTCATTGCTCCTATAACTGAATGCCTGAAGAATGGTGCTTTTGAATGGACAAAGGTTGCTCAAAACGCTTTTGACATGATCAAGCAGAAACTTTGTGAGTCCCCCTATTCTTGCACTTCCTGATTTTGATAAAGTATTTGAAGTTGAGTGTGATGCAAGTGGAAGTTGGTATTGGTGCTGTTCTAGTGCAAGCACAAAAACCATTGGCATATTTCAGTGAGAAATTATCTGATTCCAAGAGGAATTATTCAACTTATGACAAAGAGTTCTATGCGATTGTTCGAGCTCTTGATCATTGGAGTCATTATTTGAGGCCAAAGCAATTTGTCCTTCATTCTGATCATGAGGCGCTTAAGTTTATTAGTGGCCAACGCAAACTTAATTCGAGACATGCAAAATGGGTAGAATTTCTTCAATCCTTTTCTTTTGTCTCAAAATATAAACCGGGGCACACTAATGTTGTAGCAGATGCTTTATTGAGAAGATATTCTATCCTTGCGGTTTTGGACTCTAGGATTCTCGGATTTCAATCAATGAAAGAACTTTATTCTGAAGATGCGGAATTCTCCTGTATCATCAACAATTGCAAGGAGGGAGTTCAAGGTATATATTCTTTGCAAGATGGGTTTCTTTTTAAAGGAAATCAATTATGTGTGCCGAAGAGTTCTTTTCGCGAATTGTTGATTCGAGAAGCGCATGTTGGAGGATTGGCTGGTCATTTTGGTATTAAAAAAACTCTTGAGGTTCTTCAAGAGCATTTCTATTGGCCAAAGATGAGTGGAGATGTGCATGCTATCATCTCAAGGTGTGCAACTTGTCAAAGATCAAAAAGCCATTTCCATCAAGGTTTGTATACTCCACTTCCGGTACCATTGCAACCCTGGGAAGATGTTAGCTTGGATTTCATCGTGGCTCTACCAAGAACTCAAAGAGGAAAAGATGCTATCATGGTGGTCGTCGATCGGTTCTCTAAAAGGGCTCATTTCGTGCCATGTCACAAGACCAATGATGCATCTCATATTGCTGACTTATATTTCAAAGAGATTATCCGCATTCATGGAGTACCAAAGACCATTGTGTCGGATCGTGATTCCAAGTTCTTAAGCCACTTTTGGAGGACTCTATGGAGAATGCTTGGTACAAGACTCTTATTCAGCACAACTTGTCATCCCCAAATGGATGGCCAAACGGAGGTAACAAATAGTACTCTAACCACTCTTCTTCGTGGAATGGTGAGTAAATCGTTGAAAGATTGGGATTTAAAGCTTGCGCATGCTGAATTTGAATTTGCTTACAATCGATCACCAAGTTATACTACTGGTCGATCGCCATTTGAAGTTGTGTATGGAATTAATCCTCTCACACCCATTGATTTTATTCCAATTCCGTCTAACTCTCAAGTGAGCTTTGATGGCAAGAAAAGAGCTGAATCAATGAAGAAGCTCCATGAGCAGATTCGATCCAACATTGAAAAGGCCAATGAATCTCACAAAAAGAAAGCTAATCAACATCGCAAGAAGACTCAATTTCAACCGGGCGATCTTGTATGGCTTCACTTGAGGAAGGAGAGATTTCCATTTCGTTGAAAGAACAAACTCATGCCAAGAGCTGACGGTCCATTTAAAGTTATTCAGCGAATTGGTGACAATGCTTACAAGATTGACCTTCAAGGAGAGTTTGCAGTTTCGGCAACCTTCAACATGGGAGACCTTTCTCCTTACTTGGAGGATGAAAACCTTCTAGATTTCGGGACAAATCTCAAACAACCTGGGGAGGATGATGCGGGAGCATCCAACGTAGCTCCATGGACCAACTCGGAACCATCGATGCTTATCCAAGCCAATAAAGAAGATGGGCATTATGTGCTTCGATGGATCATTTTGAATGAATAATGTTAATTACTTGTTGGTATATCAATAGGTATCATTGAGAGGCCATTTTAGATGTCCTGTATGACCAATTGAAGAAGCTTCAAAAGGATTATTTTCTGGTCAAGAGAAGAGCTCGAATTTTGGGAAGGCTAGAGGTTCACGGAAAGCTAATGGTTCAAGAATGTGGAAGGCCGAAGATTAAATGGCATTTAGTTCCCGTGATAGTAAAGGCTTTTATTAAGTTCCTAGCCGTTTTTATGCAGTCCAAGAGTCGAACGTTTCAGTTTCTAGGCTATTAAGGACTGTTTTTAATATGTATTAAGGTTAAAATCCTCCTACAAAGAGGCGAAAACTATCCAATGTAGGAGATACGAATTTCATGAATGAAAATGGTGAGATTTCCTCTGCTTGAGTGAACTCCTTTGGAGAGTGGATAACTCCTTTCGGTTTCTTTATCCTTGGAGCGTAGATCACTCCTTGGTGGTGAGCTTCTCCTATCCCGAAGTGCTTTATCCTTGGCTGGTGGAAGCTTTAGGCCTTGGTGGTGAGCTTCGTAGATCTCGATCCAGATCCTCGGTTGGTGGCGTGGCCTTTATACCTTGGGAGGAGATCGTTCTATCTTTTCTTATTCCTCTTTGTCTCTTTACCGTACACACTAGTCCATAGACTTAACCACAAAAATCCCTTCAAAAAAATCTCCGTTCTTGAATCACTCACCCCATCACGCATTATTGGCCACACAAGCAAACGAATTTTTGAGTTCAAGTCCTATTTGGATGAGAAGAAATGTATGGTTGCTCTCGTAAAGGTGACCAAATATGCTTTTCTTTGGTGGGATAATCTAAAGCATCAACGAGCAAGGGAAGGAAATGGCCGGATCAAGTCTTGGGAAAAACTCAAGAAGTTGATGGAAGGAAATGCTTTAAGTGCCATGGTTTTGGGCATTTACAACCAAATTGTCCAAATCGAAGAGTTATGACTCTTCAAGAAATTGAGGAGATCAATTGGGCACTTCAAGAAGCTGAGAGAAATCAAGACCAAAATATTGGTGAATTAGATGGGGAAGAACAAGTTGTGGAGAAAGCTGATGATGGCGAGTTGTTGATCATCCGAAGAGCCTTGCATGTTGAAGTTTCTCCTAATAAAGAGCAAAGGGAGAATATATTTCACACCTGTTGTACTATTAATGGAAAGGTGTGTTCGGTGATCATCGATGGTGGGGGCTGCACCAATGTTGCTTCGGCAACTCTTTTCGACAAGCTGCAGCTTCCAACAACGAAACATCCTCAACCATACAAGCTCCAATGGCTCAATCAAGGGAATGAACTCAAGGTAACCAAACGTGTTCTTATATCCTTTTCGATTGGAAAGAACCATCGAGATTAGGTTGTATGTGATGTGATTCCTATGGAGGCATGACTTTGCTATTGGGTAGACCTTGGCAATTTGATATAAATGCTATGCATGATGGTCGGAAAACACATAATCTTTTCATAAGGAACAAAAAGACATTACTCTTTTACCATTGAGTCTTTACTCGATACATAATAATCAACCTGGGCAGGGAAACACTTGTAAGGAGAATCTGTTCTTGAGTGAGACACGGGTTGAGAGAGCCATTAGCAAACAAAAGAATGTATTTGCTTTGCTTGTGGTCGAGGAAAAGAGTGAGATAGAGTGACCCATACATCCAAAAATGCATTGCTTGTTGAAAGAATTTGCAGATGTGTTTCCGAAGGATTTGCCACTTGGATTACCTCCCATAAGAGGTATTGAGCATCAAATTCATTTGATCCCCCATGTTCCACTACCAAACAAGCCAACTTATTGGTACAATCCATAGGAAACAAAGGAATTGCAAAGACAAGTTGTTGAAACTATCCTCAAAGGATACGTCCAGGAAACAAAGGATTTGATCCCCCATGTTCCACTACCAAACAAGCCAATTCTGTTCCGATTCTACTTTTGCCTAAGAAGGATGGTACATATCGCATGTGTGTTGATACTCGGGCCATCAACAATATCACCATGAAGTATAGGTACCCTATACCTAGACTTGATGATATGCTTGAAGAATTATATGGTTCTTATGTGTTTTCAAAGATAGATTTGCGGAGTGGTTATCATCAAATCAGAATGCGTGAAGGAGATGAATGGAAGACGGCTTTCAAAACCAAGGGAGGCCTTTATGAGTGGTTGGTTATGCCATTCGGATTATCTAATGCTCCGAGTACCTTCATGAGACGTATGAATGATGTTCTTTGTTCCTTTATTGGTCGATTTGTCATTGTTTATTTCGACGGTATTCTTGTTTATAGCAAGAACGAGAAGGTGCATCTCTCTCATTTAAAAAAGGTCTTCAATGTCTTGAGAGATCAAAAACTGTATGCTAAAATGGAGAAATGTGAGTTCTTCTCTCCAAGCATTGTGTTTCTTGGTTATGTGGTTTCCAAAGATGGAATCCGTGTTGATCAAACCAAGGTGGAAGCTGCTGCGTGATGGGGTGAGTGACTCAAGAACGGAGATTTTTTTGAGGGGATTTTTGTGGTTAAGTGTATGGAGTAGTGTATACGGTAAAGAAACAAAGAGGAATAAGAAAAGATAGAACGATCTTCTCCCAAGGTATAAAGGCCACGCCACCAACTGAGGATGAGGATCGAGATCTACGAAGCTCACCACCAAGGCCTAAAGCTTCCACCATCCAAGGATAAAGCACTTCGGGATAGGATAAGCTCACCACCAAGGCCTAAAGATTCCACCAGCCAAGGATAAAGGACTTCTTGGCTCACCACCAAGGAGTGATCTACGCTCCAAGGATAAAGAAACCGAGAGGAGTTATCCACTCTCCAAAGGAGTTCACTCAAGCAGAGGAAATCTCACCATTTTCATTCATGAAATTCGTATCTCCCCTACATTGGATAGTTTCCTCTATTTTATAGGAGGATTTCAGCATTAGGAAAAATTAAAAATAAATTTTAAAGACCTAGGAACTTAAACGTTCGACTCTTCAGCTACATAAAAACACCTAGGAACTTAATAAAAAAGCCATTATTAACACGGGAACTAAATGCCTCTAATCGTCGGCCATCCACATTCTCGAACCGTTAGCTTTCCATGTTCTTGAACCTTTGGCTTTCCATATTCTTGAACCGCATTCGTGAACCTTTAGCCTTCCCAGAATTCGAGCTCCTCCCTTGACCAGAAAAAAATTCTCCTGAAACTTCATCAATTGCACATAGAAGACATCTAAAGTGACCTCCCATTGATACCTATTGATATACCACAAAGTACTGATAAGAAATTTAACATTATTCATTCAAAATGATCCATTCGAAGAACATAATGCCCAACTTCTTTATTGGCTTGGATAAGCATCGACGGTTCTGAGTTGGTCGATGGAGCTACATTGGATGCACCCGCATCATCTGGTACCAATATTTTGATGCGTGATGGGGTGAGTGATTCAAGAACGGAGATTTATTTTAGGGGATTTTTGTGGTTAAGTGTATGGGGTATATGATAAACACACAAAAAGGAATAAGAAAATATAAAAGCAATCTCCTTCCAAGGTATAAAGGCAATGCAACCAACCGAGGATGAGGATCGAGATACGAATTTCATGAATGAAAATGGTGAGATTTCCTCTGCTTGAGTGAACTCCTTTGGAGAGTGGATAACTCCTTTCGTTTTCTTTATATCACTCCTTGGTGGTGAGCCAAGAAGTCCTTTATCCTTGGCTGGTGGGATCTTTAGGCCTTGGTGGTGAGCTTCTCCTATCCCGAAGTGCTTTATGCTTGGCTGGTGGAAGCTTTAAGCCTTGGTGGTGAGCTTCGTAGATCTCGATCCTCATCCTCGGTTGGTAGCGTGGCCTTTATACCTTGGGAGGAGATCGTTCTATCTTTTCTTATTCCTCTTTGTTTCTTTACCGTATACACTACTCCATACACTTAACCACAAAAATCCCCTCAAAAAAATCTTTGTTCTTGAATCACTACCCCATCACGCATCAAAATATTCCTCTTGGGGTTGTTTGAGATTTCTCCTCAAATCAAGAATGTTTTAATCCTCTAAGTAAGGAGAAAGGCCTCCCACGTTGAATGTTGCTGAAACTCCAAACTCTCCCGGAAGGTCAATCTTGTAAGCATTGTCGCCAATTCGCTGGATAACTTTAAAGGGACCGTCAGCTCTAGGCATGAGCTTGTTCTTTCGACCAAATGGAAATCTCTCCTTCCTCAAGTGAAGCCATATAAGATCGCTCGGTTGAAATTGAGTCTTCTTGCGAAGTTGATTAGCTTTCTTCTTGTGAGATTCGTTGGCCTTTTGAATGTTGGATCGAATCTGCTCATGGAGCTTCTTCATTGATTCAGCTCTTTTCTTGCCATCAAAGCTCACTTGAGAGTTAGACGGAATTGGAATCAAATCAATGGGTGTGAGAGGATTAATTCCATACACAACTTCAAATGGTGATCGACCAGTAGTATAACTTGGTGATTGATTCTAAGCTTTAAATCCCAATCTTCCAATGATTTACTCACCATACCACGCAGAAGAGTGGTTAGAGTACGATTTGTTTCCTCCGTTTGGCCATCCGTTTGGGGATGACAAGCTGTGCTGAATAAGAGTTTTGTACCAAGCATTCTCCATAGAGTCCTCCAAAAGTGGCTTAAGAACTTGGAATCATGATCCGATACAATGGTCTTTGGTACTCCATGAATGCGAATAATCTCTTTGAAATATTATTCAGCAATATGCGAAATGAGCCATTTTAGAAAACCGTTTGACGACCACTATGATAGCATCTTTTCCTCTTTGAGTTCTTGGTAGAGCCACAATGAAATCCATGCTAACATCCTCCCAGAGCTGTAAAGGTACCGGAAGTGGAGTATACAAACCTTGATGGAAATGGCTTTTTGATCTTTGACAAGTTGCACACCTTGAGATGATAGCATGCACATCTCCACTCATCTTTGGCCAATAGAAATGCTCTTGAAGAACCTCAAGAGTTTTTGTTAATACCAAAATGACCAGCCAATCCTCCACCATGCGCTTCTCGAATCAGCAATTCGCGAAAAGAACTCTTCGGCCCACATAATTGATTTCCTTTAAAAAAAAACCCATCTTGCAAAGAATATATACCTCGAACTCCCTCCTTGCAATTGTTGATGATACAGGAGAATTCCGCATCTTCAGAATAAAGTTCTTTTATTGATTGAAATCTAAGAATCCTAGAGTCCAAAACCGCAAGCATAGAATATCTTCTCTATAAAGCATCTGCTACAAGATTAGTGTGCCCCGGTTTATATTTTGAGACGAAAGAAAAGATTGAAGAAATTCTACCCATTTTGCATGTCTCGAATTAAGCTTGCGTTGGCCAATAATAAACTTAAGCGCCTCATGATCAGAATGAAGGACAAATTGCTTTGGCCTCAAATAATGACTCCAATGATCAAGAGCTCGGACAATGGGATAGAACTCTTTGTCATAAGTTGAATAATTCCTCTTGGAATCAGATAACTTCTCGCCAAAATATGCCAATGGTTTTTGTGCTTGCACTAGAACAACACCAATACCAACTCCGCTTGCATCACACTAAACTTCAAATACTTTTTCAAAATCAGGAATTGCAAGAATAGGGGACTCACAAAGTTTCTGCTTGATTATGTCAAAGGAGTTTTGAGCAACCTTTGTCCATTCAAAAGCACCATTCTTCATGCATTCAGTTATAGGAGCCATCATGGTACTAATGTTTTTAACAAAACGTCGATAGAAAGAACCAAGTCCATGAAAGCTTCTTACATCAGAAATGGACTTCGCAACCGGCCAAGTCTTCATAGCTTCCACCTTGGTTTGATCAACAGAGATTCCATCTTTCGAAACCACATAACCAAGAAACACAATGCTTGGAGAGAAGAACTCACATTTCTCCATTTTAGCATATAGTTTTCGTTCTCTCAAGAGATTAAAGACCTGTTTTAAATGAGAGATATGCTCCTCCTCGTCCCTGCTATAAACAAGAATATCGTCGAAATAAACAATGACAAATCGACCAATAAAATAACGAAGAACCTTGCTCATAAGTCTCATGAACGTACTCGGAGCATTAGATAAGCCGTCTTCCATTCATCTCCTTCTCCCATTCTGACTTGATGATAACCACTCCGCAAATCTATCTTTGAAAACACAGAACAACCATATAATTCGTCAAGCATATCATCAAGTCTAGGTATAGGGTACCTATACTTAATGGTGATGTTGTTGATGGCCCGACTATCAACACACATTCGATATGTACCATCCTTCTGAGGTACAAGTAGAGCCGAAACAGAACAAGGACTCATGGTTTCTCCAATGTATCCTTTGAGGATAAGTTCATCAACTGGTCTATGCAACTCTTTTGTATCCTCCGGATTATATCGATAAGCTGGCTTGTTTGGTAGCGGAGCACCGGGGATCAAATCAATTTGATGCTCAATACCTCTTATGGGAGGTAAACCAAGTGGCAAATCCTCCGGAAACATCTGCAAATTCTTTCAACAAGCAATGCATTTTTGGATGTATGGGTCGCTCTATCTCACTCTTTTTCTCGACCACAAGCAAAGCAAAACCAGTCTTTTGTTTGCTAATGGCTCTCTTAACCGGTGTCTCACTCAAGAACAGATTTTCCTTACAAGTGTTTCCCTCCCCGGGTTGATTATTAGGTATCGAATAAGGACTCAATGGTAAAAGAGTAATGCATTTTTGTTCCTTATGAAAAGAGTATGTGTTTTTTCGACCATCATGCATAACGTTTATATCAAATTGCGACAGTCTACCCAATAACAAGTGAAATGCCTCCATAGGAATCACATCACATACAACCTCATCTTGATAGTTCTACCCACTCGAAAATGCTATAAGAACGCGTTTGGTTACCTTGAGTTCATTCCCTTAATTGAGCCATTGGAGCTTGTATGGTTGAGGATGTTTCGTTGTTGGAAGCTTCAACTTGTCGACAAGAGTTGTCGAAGCAACATTGGTGAAGCTCCCACCATCGATGATCACCGAACACACCTTTTCGTTAATAGCGCAACGCCTGTGAAATATATTCTCCCTTTGCTCTTTATTAGGAGAAACTTCAACATGCAAGGCTGTTCGGATGATCAACAGCTCATCATCATCGGCTTTCTCCACAACTTCTTCTCGATCAGATTTGGAAATACTTTGGTCTTCATTGTTAGCCTCTTGAAGTGCCGAATTAATCTCCTCAATTTCTTGAAGAGTCATAACTCTCCGATTTGGACAATTTGCTTGTAAATGCCAAAAACCATGGCACTTAAAGCATTTCCTTGCATCACCTTCAAACTTCTTTTGGACTTCTTTGGAAGGCTTTGCTTTCTTTCTTTTGCCTTTGTCTTTTGTCGACGTACTCTCGCCCTTCCTTGATGAAGCACCCTTAAAATAGGATGTCGCCTTTGTTGAGGTTCTGGCGGAAAACCTCTTGCTCTTCAATTGTTTTTCGACTTTTATGGCTAACTTGCATACATCCTCAAAGGACCAATACGGTTGAAGTTCAACCATATCAGCAATTTCTCGATTCATGCCACCAAGGAAACGAGCGATGGTTTGCTCGGGAACTTCTGGAACTTCACTCCTCATTTTGAGTTGTTCAAACTCACAAATGTATTCTTAAACGCTCATCCCATGTTGTTTTAGGGATTTCAGTTTGAGGAAAAGATCTTGCTTATAGTTGTCGGGCAAGAACCTTTTCTTCATCAACTTCTTGAGTTTTTCCCAAGACTTGATTCGGCCTTTTCCTTCCCTTGCTCGTTGATGCTTTAGATTCTCTCACCATAGAGAAGCATATTTGGTCAGCTTTAGGACAGCAACCTTGCATTTCTTCTCATCCGAATGGGATTTGAAGTCAAAAATTCGTTCGGTTTTGTGTAGCCAATCCACAAAGTCATCGGATTGAGATTACCGTCAAACTCCGGGACCTCCACTTTAATGTCTCTTTCATCCTCCTTATGCCTCCCTCTCCGTCTTCGGCTTCGAATTGCAGATTCAGAATCACTAGAGTGCAGAATCGTTCGGTTGTCTCCAGTGGACTCGGAATCGCCATCAGTATTTTGACGAGATTCAAAATCGTCACGCTGGTTTCGTTCATTGGGACGCCTTCCTGGTTGTCCTTGTCTCGCCGGATTCTCTGGAAGATTGAGGACTCGCTCCATTTGTTGTTGAAGACTTTGGATTGCACGATCTCGCCTTTCGTTGTGCGCTTGCTGCAAAGTCAAGCCTCTAGGAACTTGTTCATCCATAAGGAATTTGTAACAAAAGAAAGAAAGAAATCACTCAAATGAGTTGAACCTTGAGCTCTGATACCAATATTTTGATGCCTAATGGGGTGAGTGATTCAAGAACGAAGATTTTTTTTAGGGTATTTTTGTGGTTAAGTGTTTGGAGTAGTGTATACGGTAAACAAACAAAGGGAAATGAGAAAAGATAGAAGGATCTCCTCCCAAGGTATAAAGGCCACGCCACCAACTGAGGATGAGGATCGAGATCTACGAAGCTCACCACCAAGGCCTAAAGCTTCCACCAGCCAAGGATAAAGCATTTCGGGATAGGAGGAGCTCACCACCAAGGCCTAAAGAATCCACCAGCCAAGGATAAAGGGCTTCTTGGCTCACCACCAAGGAGTGATCTACGGTCCAAGGATAAAGAAACCGAAAGGAGTTATCCACTCTCCAAAGGAGTTCACTCAAGCAGAGGAAATCTCACCATTTTCATTCAAGAAATTCGTATCTCCCCTACATTGGATAGTTTCCTCTATTTTATAGGAGGATTTCCGCATTAGGAAATATTAAAAACAAATTTTAAAGACCTAGGAACTTAAACGTTCGACTCTTCAGCTACATAAAATAAAAACAAGTAGGAACTTAATAATAAAAAGCCATTATTAACACGGGAACTAAATGCCTTTAATCGTCGGCCTTCCACATTCTCGAACCGTTAGCTTTTCGTGTTCTTGAACCTTTGGCTTTCCATATTCTTCAACCGCATTCGTGAACCTTTAGCCTTCCCAGAACTCGAGCTCCTCCCTTCACCAGAAAATAATCCTCCGGAAACTTCATCAATTGGTCATAGAAGACATCTAAAGTGACCTCCCATTGATACCTATCGATATACCACAAAGTACCGATAAGAAATTTAACATTATTTATTCAAAATGATCCATTCGAAGAACATAATGCCCAACTTCTTTATTCGCTTGGATAAGCATCGATGGTTCTGAGTTGGTCGATGGAGCTACGTTGGATGCACCCGCATCAGAAGCTATGAAGACTTGGCCGGTTCCGAAGTCCATTTCTAATGTAAGAAGTTTTCATGGACTTGTGTCTTTCTACCAACGTTTTGTCAAAAACTTTAGTACCATCATGGCTCGTATAACTGAATGCATTAAGAATTGCGCTTTTGAATGGACAAAGGCTGCTCAAAACGCCTTTGACATAATCAAACAGAAACTTTGTGAGTTCCCTATTCTTGCACTTCCTGATTTTGATAAAGTATTTGAAGTTGATTGTGATGCAAGCGGAGTTGGTATTGGTGCTGTTCTGTTGGAAATGTTTCGTACGCTCATGTGTGACCAAGGTCCGTTTCAAGTAACGTTTCGACAAGATGTTTTCTATATTAAATTTGGTCGTCCAATTGTGTACCCTATGAATCGAATATTGCTTGTTCATTTTTGTGACACCGTGCGGCCTTGTAAGTAAGCTGTGATTTAGCCCATGCACGTGCATTTATTAAGGATTCATCCTCTGGGCCATGCACAGAGACCATCCGGCCACACATTGTTGGCCCAAGCAGCCGAGCTTCCCCTTTAGTCGGTCGGCAATGGGAGTTAATGAGTTTTGAGATTGTTGACCGAGGGAGAGCCAGCAACAGAGACGTTGCTGTTCATTTGGTGGCTAGTGCGGGAGAACGATGCTCTTCCCACCTGTCTTCAATCTTGGAGGCCACCGCATCTCCCATGCAAGTGACTAATGAGTCAACAAAACCAGGAAACAAAAGGGTTCGGAATTGAGGAGAGGAGTTCCAGTGAGTAGAACCGTGGACAGAGGGAGAGAGTTTGAGCGAGAGAAGCGGGCGCACGAGTGTGAGTTGCGAGGAAGGAAGAGAAGGACTGCGTTTTGCCACGCTCCAGCTGCCATCGTTGACGCCGCTAGTCTCCGCCGCCATTGAGCTGAGCCCGAGTAGAGTAGAAATGGTTTGAGAAATTGAGGAAACGCTTTGCTTTATAGGTGCTTTTAATTCCTTTGAACGACATTATGAAATATCGTTTTGGATGGATTTTTGAAAGTATAAATTCTGGAATAACTTCTGGGGTGAGTTATGCGAGCTGTTTCGATTTATACAAAAATATTTTGGCCTAGTGTTCTTCATCAAACTTTTTTTTTTAGGTCTTATTTACAACATATCAAAATTTTAGAATTTTCTGAGTTCATTTAGGGGTTATTCCGAAATTGTTACTAAAACTGTGCCTTATGATGTTTGAGCTGTTTAATCCGAATTTGCTCAATTTTCTTAGTTCACAAATTAAAACGATGCACACCTACTAAACATTTTATAAGTTGGTATATAAAAAATGCTGCGGTTTGGTCGCAGACACCGTTTGATGGACTTATGTTTATAGTCGATGTTGACCTCAACCCTCGGTCATATCCACCTATCTGGTCCATCGGCTGGTGGTGGTGGCAACAGCCCCAGTGAGCGCCCATCTCGGTGAACAAAGATAGCAATGAACTCATGTAGAATGGGGCCGGTAGAGAGACCAACATCGAACACAAAGAAAAGCCTCGCACCACGAGGTGTTGGTACTCCGACCGTTCCCATTGGAGGTCGACCAGAAGTCTGTAGAATGAACTGGGTGTTACACGTAGGACATACATTTTTCTTAATCTTAAACGTTTGTCCCCAAAAAGGGGTGAGTACAACTACTCAGCAGCAAAAGATCCATTAAACTATACTATGTAAGCCATCACGATCTAGTTTATGCAAGATAGACAAAAAGATTTTATCAAGGAATCAATATGCATCAAAACCATAAAATTCTTTAATGGAATGGCAAATGCAGTTTCAAAAGATCCAGATGCATCACGTTTAGTCACACAAGTCCCAATCATAGGGCCAAATTGTTATGACACGTCCCATTCCTTGTCATACGACTTAGTCACATAACCAGACCACACTCATACTTATTAGAACCATAAGTTTTAACATTCAAAAGGTTTCATCCGCCAGAGGACCAATGTTTGCTTCCTTCTCGGATTTTGCACCCAACCTGGCGTTGCGAAAGCCTCCGGCATTCCGCGACTACGCCACCGAGCATCCAGAGCGTGTTTTGTTTCACCTCTTAGGCATCTCACACCCCACCTGGTGTCACGAGGAATCTCCGAGGGTCGCCATGAAAATGGTTACCCCTACCCTCCGAAATTATGTACCGACATACCACCGGGCATTCCGATTCTCTTGGGGAAAACCTCTGGGCCTCCCGACTCTCGGGGCATCATTGACCCGAGGGTCCAACGGCAACAATTAACATTTTAACACCAAATACAATTTTCAAATCAATGACATTGGATGTCCCATGTGTCTTCATCAAATCTCAATATTGAATGATATGCTGAATGCCAACACCCTCATGTCAAATGATAAATCAATATGCATTCACCCTTGGAATAGATTAAGCAAACTCGAAGGACACTAACCCAGAATTTTGGTATAACCCCTAAACGACACTAAGCCAGATTTGTCATGTGTAAAGAGTAGTAATTCACACAACTCAGCCAAGATTTCCTCTATCACATAATTTACACACTAGCAGAAAAGCACTGTTCATTAACAGAAACTTACGCCGCTATACGGATTTCGGAAAATCTGGCCAAAAACATATGTTATAATTTAAACATTCCTTCACAATTTCCATTATGAAATCAAAACCAAATTATAAATAGAAACTTCCATAGAAACTCGTCAAAGTTACTGACTACATGTGAGTCGTTTCTGGACGGCATGGATTAAGTGGAATCTCACGCCTATACCTTCTCTAGGTTGCAACCAAAGTCTATAAAATCTATGTTTATGATTCTAGATCGAAAGACTTTAAAAGAACATGTTGAAGCCAAAGTATTTCCTCAGTTCCTTAGTTCCAGTCCCACTTTAAACACCCACCATTCGGTATTCAGCCTTCATCTCAACCTTTCATCAAGTCTATATCACTACACTAGACAACACTAACATTACATTATACAGATTATTGGACTTTCACATGTGATGCGTGATGGGGTGAGAAATTCAAGAACGGAAATTTTTATAAGGGGATTTTTGTGGTTAAGTGTATGGAGTAGTGTATATGATAAACACAATCTCCTTCCAAGGTATAAAGGCAGCGCCACCAACCGAGGATGAGGATCGAGATCTACGAAGTTTACCACCAAGGCCTAAAGGTTCCACCAGCCAAGGATAAAGGACTTCGGGATAGGAGAAGCTCGCCACCAAGGCCTAAAGATTCCACCAGCCAAGGATAAAGGGATTCTTGGCTCACCACCAAGGAGTGATCTACGCTCCAAGGATAAAGAAACCGAAAGGAGTTATCCACTCTCCAAAGCAGTTCACTCCAGTTGAGGAAATCTCATCATTCTCATTCATGAAATTCGTATATCCCCTACATTGGATAGTTTCCCCTACTTATAGGGGGCTTTTAGCCTTAGGAAATATTAAAAACAAATTTTAATGACCTAGGAATTAAACGTTCGACTCTTGAGCTACATAAAAATAAAAACAGCTAGGAAGTTAATAAAAAAGCATTATTAACATGGGAACTAAATTGCTTTAATCGTCGGCCATCCACATTCTCGAACCGTTAGCTTTCCGTGTTATTGAATCTTTGCCTTTCCATATTCTTGAACTGCATTCGTGAACCTTTAGCGTTCCCAGAATTCGAGCACCTCCCTTGACCAGAAAATAATCCTCCTGAAACTTCATCAATAGGTCATACAAGACATCTAAAATGGCCTCGCATTGATACCTATCGATATACCACAAAGTACCGATAAGTAATTAACATTATTCATTCAAAATAATCCATCGAAGAACATGATGCCCAACTTCTTTATTGGCTTGGATAGGCATCAATGGTTCTGAGTTGGTCGATGGAGCTACGTTGGATGCACCCGCATCCACTTGCCTCTAGTCCTTTAGCTCGATGGCAAGGAAAAACAAAGGGCTCGTAGGTCTCGGGCGCGGCTCAATAGCGGTAATTTCGAACGGAGTCAACGGTGGTGGCATGCGAGCATGGCCGAGGACGGTCCTTCTCTCCTCTCGCCATTCACTCTCTCACTGCTCGTTCATAAACTCCCTCGCTCAATCCCTCTCGCGATCACTCTCTCTGCTCAAGTTTCTTCTCGGTTCATTCTCTCCTTCTCTCTATTCCGAACCCTATTGTTCTTCAATTTGTTGACGAAATTAGTCAACTGCATGGGGATCTATCGGTGGCAGAAGGAATTGAAGACAGCTAGTGGAGGGCGTGGCTTTCCCTTGCTCGGTCCCTCCTCTGAAGCTTGCCACCGGATGAAGAGCAACATCGCTATTGCTAGCCCTGATACGGTCAATAATCACCCTCTAAGGTTGACTAAAGCGTCAACTAAATGGGAGAGGTTCGGGTGGCATTAGACGTGGACGATTCCTCCTCTCCGCATGGCATGCATGTTCCTAATGCACGGCCGAGCTCCATCCCTTCAGCTCTTAATGTGGCCGTTGGTGGGATTGTTCGTATGGTCATTCGAGATGTCAAGTGACGATGAAACTAGGCCGAATGTGGTACCGACAATACTCCCGAATTGCTCATAGCCGTTACATATTTGAGGGTCGTCTAAATTTCCGAATGCCACACTAGCGGTACCAAAGTCCCTGAATCTAAATATTTGGTTGCATAAGAATCGAGGAAATACTCTTGATTGTCGATTGGGTATTCTAACCTGCCCGCAAAATGAGGCTAGCGGCAACTCTCGTCTTATTTTTAGGTTATCATCAACAATTAGACTGTATAAATAAACCGGTCGCTCGAGGTACGAGTTTTGATGACACTCATCATGTTTAACATACTTGATATGGGAGCACCCCAAAGGATGAAGTGATGCCATCCTTATGGGTGAGGCATACTGTTGAGAGGGCTACTTTGGTAAAGGTATCCTTAAATCCAATATCCGCACTCAAACCCTTCTTCTAAAATGTGCAGCCCGCGTGGGTATGGATCGCAACACTCTACTATCACGCGAGATATAAGCTTAAGAGAGTTCACGATCTCGCGGAGGGAACTCATGAGAGCCTTGATTCGAAATGCGAGGTGATGACGTCTTATTGAATGGGAGCCGTGAGGCAATTGTTGTGATTAAGTCCCCCTAAACTAGCCAGACCTTTCCCCCCTTTCCCTCCCTGTGAAGATGAGGGATTTGAGGGCGACGAGATCAGGTCGTAACAATGTACAAGTTATCTATCGACAATAGATCAATAGCAAACCAACCGCTACTTTGCCTAAACTATAACATGAATAGTTATTCCACTTCCTCAAAACCATCAATATGAGCATATAAACAATTCTTGAAACACCTCCTACACTCAGGAGCCAAACATAAAAACGTGCAATATAACATAGTCATGCGTCCATGCATGCAATAATCCAGACTTGCTCATATATTAATCTCATGTCATGCATGTGTAGATTATAGCATCCCTTATCGCTTCTCAAAATATGCATTCATGCACTCATGCCATGCAATAATCCAGAATTGCTAATATATCAATCTCAGATCTCACGTGTGCCAACTATAGCATCACTTCTCAAAATATGCATTCATGCACTCATACACTTTTCACACGACCATGTCCAGATTGTTACGGTCAGTCAAGATCTAAGGCCAACTCGAAGGTTCGCAATCATCCGGCATAACCGGGTATTGTCCCACCCCATCGAGCATAGCATCATCCCACGTATGCACACATCTCAGGACGGCATTCCAATAAGGAGTTTCATTCCGAAATCCATCTACAAACGGCATCCCATTGACTTAGGGGCATCTGAACTTGACCGGTCATCGTCTCGCATAATCATATGCATTAGGACGGAGCCATCACCCTGCATAATCATATGCATCAGAGTATTTAAGTGATCACGCGAGCATACATCACTCCAAACTTGTCTCGCATAATCATACACATCAGGGTTTTTAAGTGATCGGACGAGTATATAATCACCCCGCATAATCATATGGATAGGGATATTTAAGTAATAACAGAAGCGTGCACCACTTAAGCTCATTTCATATATTTCTCATTAATCAATACAAGAGTGTGCAATGCTCATACAATATGCAACAACAGTAATTACATACAACCATATCATGCTGTCATGTCAGGTGATCACATCCCAATCATGCTTTTGTCGAAATTTATACTTCTATTTCATGGGATATGTGCTGCGGAAATCCTAAAACTTGTCACGAAAATGCATTTGTGTCCTAAAACTTGCAAAAAGTACATTTAAGTCCTAAAATTTGTAAAAATCTTTCAAACTTGTCCTACAATTGACGCCATCTAATTTGTTGATGGAAAAAGCGGATGTGGCCCCCAAGTGGATTTTTTTAATCGTTTCTCTCTCCTTCGTTGTGAATAGTTTAAAAAAAATGCCGTCCATTCAAAACTACGCCGTGTCCTCCTTTTTTCTTCGCCGTCGTGTCCCCCCTCCATCTCTACGTCTTATTTTCTAATCCGAGTCTCCCCTCAGCCCCAAATCGAATTCATCTTAACCCTAAGCCGCAAATAATATTTGACAATCTGCAGTTCTCTTGTGATTTGGGTCCTCATCAACCTCAAGTTCAACGCTTGTTGTGAGTTCGTGTTCTTTCCTTTGTCAATTGCGAGTTTGTGCGAATACCTCCCTTGCGGTAGTCTCGACATCTCAGCGATGAAGTGATGGGCGTCAGGGAGGAAGACAAGGTCACGATGGCGATGGCGGCTCCTCCTCACATAGGTTTCGATCTCTGCATATAGCATTTTGTTGTTTTCCATTCTCCAATCGTATATTGAAAACATCTCCTAAATCTCTCAAGTAAACACATTGCATTATGCAAAAGTTACTTATATGAAGATGTCATAATATAGCTAATAAACTTCTAGTAGGTTCCTATAATATGAAGCACAGAAGAAAAAGGGTGCCAACATGTTATTGTGGTCTTCAATTGTCGATTCTTTTGACAAAGACAAGGAAAAACGCAAGAAGGGTTCATGGATGTGGCAAGTTTAATAGTCCAACTAGCTGTGATTTCGTCATGTGGGTTGATCCAAAGATACCAAGATCATTTTAGGGACATGATGGTTGACCTACATTAAAGAAATCAAGCATTGTTTGAATTAGGCCAATCGAGGCGTGACGAAGTCGATGTGATCTCATTGCTAGCTGAAATGAAAACTCAAAATGCGCAAAATAGATGTTTAAAGGAGGAGCTCGCACGAGTAAAGAAAGGAAAGATGTTATATCAATTGGCATTTATTCTATGCATGTGGCATCTGGGAATTTCAACAACTCGAAATATTTATTTTGAGGGAAACGATATTTGTCTTTGAATGGCCATATGGACAATTACATCATCGGACACGATATTTTATCTCTTGGACCGAACCCCCAATAAAAATGTTAATTGATTATGGGAATTATGGGCTTATTATTGATATTTTTCTATGGGTTATTTAAATTGGACATCGGACAACTCGGCCCAAAATTTTCGGGCCCAAAGCAGGCCAAGAGGCTGAAACTGTCGGCCCTTGGAGGAGAACCTTATGGAAGCCATGCCACCTCCTCCATTTGTCCTCTTGATGTAGCCACTTGTCTCCTTGTTGAAGCCACTTGTCCTCCTCATGGAGCCAAGTGTCTCATGCATGCAAAACCTAATGATTACAAGCAAATAAGAGAATAAAAGGAAAAGGGAAGGGGGCGGAGCAACCGAGAAAAAGAGAGAGTGAGATCGAGAGAGAGAGGGGCGAGAGCGGGTCGCGAGGCGGAAGAGGAAGGCCGTCTCCTGCCATTGTGTTGCTGTGTTTTCTTTGGTTGTGGTAGATGGCATGAAATTTTGGAGCTATGGAGAGAGATTCGTTGGTCATGTTGTTTCTAGAAAGACCAATTTGACCATCTTTGAGTTTGTGTGTTGCATGTGACTTTTTAGTCGGAATCTTGTTTCGATTTCTTCATGAAAGTTGTTGAGAACACCTTGAAGAAACACATAATAAAATTTGAGGCAAAACGAACTAGAAATGGTTAGTAGAAAGATTTTTCTTTGGAGAGACTAGATATGGAATTCGTCATGATGACCTTTAGTGCTTTCATGGTTTGTAAAGTAACCTTCTTGTTGAATTTTCACTTCGATTTCTTAACAAAAGTTGTAAAGGACATATAAAAAAATTAGGGAACAAACAAGAATAGGTAGGTGAAATCGTGGTCCTTTGGAGATGGTTAGATCTGGAAATTTCGGTACTAGGAATAGAGATTTTAACCGACCATAGTTAATTATCTTCGATGGATTTGACTTCGATATCTTCATGAAGTATCTACCTTATGGTCTTATGTCTCACATATTCGAATTTCATAAATTTTGAGGTTCATTTAGGTATTTAATTGGAAATGTTTCTAAAATTGTGCAATCCGATGTGCTCGGACTTTATAAGTTGCAATGTGTGGACTATATCATTTTGTATGAGGTTCGTTTGGAAATGTGTTCTGCATGAAATATCTTTCTTCATGTCCTCCCTACAACATATTCAAATTTCGTAATTTTTGAAGTTCATTTGCCTATTTAACGAAAGATGCTTCTGAGCTCTTGTAGCTTGAGATGACTAAGCCTGGGAATTGGCCTCAATTGCGATAGTGCCTTTGGCTTCATTGCAATGTGCTTTGGAGGAGCTACTGTTGCATGAAGTGACCAAGGTTGGGAACTGGCATTGGGTTGTAATAGTGGCTTTGGCGTCACCGCAATTTGTTTTTGAGGAACTGCTGATACATGATATGACTGAGGTTGTGTACTCACTTGGAAATGCACCTTTGCTGTTGACATAACCCTTTGTATGAAGTACCGCTTTGTCTGATAGATTAAAGATTCTTGCCCCAGTTATATTAGGCTACATAAGAATGAGCATGTCGTAGGATTTGTGTCAACACCCAACCCTACCCTTTTCATCCTCTTGGCCTGTTATTCTCTTTGTATCACGTCATTTTCAATGGCAGGTCTTTTAAACTAAAATAATAAAAAAATTCATTCAACATAAGAATGTAGTCTATGCTTAGCCATTATATTGGCAGGGGCACAATAAATGCCTTCCCCTTCATCAAAAGCATTAACATGCCTGTGCAGAAGTAGTGGCATTACATTCCCTTACATTTGCACGATCACTACACCCTCTCACATCTGCACTAGCCTGAGCAAAAGCATTAACATGCCCACTATTGTCTCCTTATGAATTCACATTTGTAGAAGGTTTGGCATGGGTTTCGGATCCTCCTTCAGTTTCATTTGTCGTTGTTTAAGCTTTAGCCTAAAATTCATAATTACTAAATTGGAACCTTGACATATAAAACTTACAATAATGGTTAAATGACAACTTACTTGTCTTTTTATGAGCCTTGGTCTAGTGGAATTAGCCTGAGATTGAGCATGAGCTTCAGCTATACTTGCATTGGCATGAGCATTACATGTACATACATTGGGCCGAGCATTGGATGTACATACATTGCCCCGAGCATTAGCCTGGGAAGCACATATTAAGCATTGATGGCCAACATGTTAAGGTAACATGCCCAGCATTAAGATGATCACTTAGTTGAGGAAATACTTTTTTTAAAGGATATCCCTTGCAATTATGTCCAACCATATTGCAAGCAGAACAAGTCATTTGCTTATCCTCTTTAGTCATTTAATCACCTCTTACAAGTTCAATCGGTTGCTTTCTTCTACTCCTTTTTGGCATTCTAGGCATGTTCTTCATTGGTGGGGGGTTGAGAAACTTCTTTATTGGCTTAATTCCAAAATGTATGTCCTCTCACTATAGGTATGATGAATTGATAAGCACTTAGATACTTTGCCTTGTTGAAGCACTATGCTAGATAGTAAGTCGGGTCATTTCTCTTATGGTGTATTGCACAAATGGCATAGCAAAATGAAATTCCACAAAGTTCTCAAGCTCTAGAAGAATAGGTTTTTAAATTCAAATCAACAACATATTTTTCACCACCTTCTGTAATCTCATATCCTTCGTCTCCATTCTATATCAAATGGCAAAACCTATTAGTAGTTGTATTGTCATGTAACTTATGCATAATCATTGGACCATAATTTCTAGTCGACCTAGCACATCCATCCCTCTGAGTATGCATTCTAGTTATAACCAGGATTCTAATATACTCCAGTATACTCATAATGGCCTTGCACCTAGCTTCCACACCAGGCCATTGAAAACTTCATTGAAATTATTATCAACGACATCACATTTAATGTTGGTGTCAAAGAAGGCTTTTACCAATGTTTTGGCTCAATACAGAATAAATCATGATGACCTTCCTAAGTCTTTTCCTTCAACCTCTAACTATGCACCTCGAAATCTGACATATTACTACTCTTGACACATTTCCAAAATTGTCTCATTAATAGTTTTCCTTTGTATTTTTTACCCTAGTTGGAACATATGGGCCTTGCACACATCCGATGGTTTACATTTGGCAAAAGTTTAGCTACAGATTGGAAGAGCATTGTAATGTCACAATCAATTTACAATTCAAAACAGACAGAAAATCATACCTTTTCTTGGTCACTTATCAAAGCACATCCGTCACCGTTACACATATCGAGATCCGACTTCAACAATTTGATAAACCAAGTCCTTGTGTCCCTATTCTCAATTCTTGCCACTACTGATTCCACTGGCTATCCCTTCCTACGGCACATAACAACTCACCCTTGATCAAACCCCTCAACAAACATCCATCTAATCCAATGATCTTCCTACGTCCAGCCAATAAACATTTATTGCAAGCATCAAAGCAAATGTAAGCCCTATCAAAATAATGGTAGAGAATTGGCAATGGCTTTTCAACTTTCAATTTAAAATTGCTTGAAGGGCTTGCAGTGTAAAGCTCTCCCAAGTAGTCGTACATCTATGTATATTCTTTCTTGTAATTGCCTTGTCGTTCCTTCAATACTTTCAGCTTTATTCTCTTACACTGATTGAAAGTGACGTTTACTCCCAGTTGTTTTCTAACTAATTTCTTTAAGTCGGGTACTTTAATTTTAGGCATTGCAGAAATGAGAATCATGAACTACATGGCTAAATAAGTACTAGACACTCTCGTATTCACGAAAGTGATATTGTATATATGCTGATTTATATACATTCTACAATTACATTTTTTCCGGGACACTTGGCTCTTACAAAGCTTTTTCTATTTTTTTCCGAGCAAACTTGAACTCGGCTGCTTCCTCAAATGTCATGCGAACAATAAATACTAGATTTCTACCACTTTGATTATGTGATGGGAACCTACTTCTCTTCCTTGGAATAACATCAACCTCTTCGTCACCCTCATCATTTAAAATTGATTGAACATTGTCTTCCTCATTTGAATCAGCATACTTTGTTTCGTACCACAATCATTTGATGATTGAGCCTCATCTACAATCAATGGTTGGGAAGTACTGGTTGGTCACTATAATCACCAATTTTAAGCCTATATCTTGCTGAAAATTGCTTCATTTTTTTCCTTATTTCAACCAGTTCAAAATCATCATCATCACTCAACTGTTCCACATCCACCAAATTATGTGCATCATCATCCTCTTCCTCATCTAGATCCCTATTGGCATTGTCATCATCAATATTCCCAAACACATTAGACATACCTCCAGATTCCATCTCAACACCCCCCATCTTAGCTCCTGTCTTTTCTTCATCAACATGCTGAACATAGATGATGATAAAATAGATTCATCACATCAGAGTTACCCCATAAATACCTAATAGTTATTCCGTCTACAAGAGTCGTACTTCCAAGAACTCTGTAAAAGAGTTTCTCTATTTTACACACACCCAAAGCCTCAATAGCTTCAATTATATTAGACAGTGAACTCTTACTTAAACTTATTTCAGCAATATTAGCGCTTGCACCTATGTATTCCATTAGTGGGTGAACTATAATTTACCTCCATAGTGAGTAGTGACATAAGCTTTGTTCCCATCCATTTGACCTACAAGGGCACAGAAACAAAGAGTAGAGCAATTCAAGCATGAAATTATTGAAGCAAAGTTCAAGTTCTAAATTGAAGATATTTTTATAAAAGATGAACAATCAATACAAAAACAGCAAATTACCATAATGTGCTTTACAACCACAATGCAACTACATGATCAATAGTGAGAGCGATGGACCTACTGTTGCCTTTTGATAGGCGATGTTCTAATTTGCTGCAATGTTCAAATTTATCACAAGAATTGGAAAATGCAAAACAACCATAACGCAGAGAGTAAAACACTGCTATCATGTAGAGAGTAAAAACAAAGTGGAAAGTACTTTTGGTAGGTCGGCAAATGTGTATTTTTATATATATATATGATAAATGATCATTTTTATGATTATTTAAATCAAATTATTTTGATTCAAATTCACAAATTCACAATGAATTTACACCGAAAATATTAATCCACCATTTGTTCAGATCATTCATTATTTCGATTTGACAAATTCAATTCCATTCAAATAATCCATAAAACTTAAAGGAAAAAAAAAAAAAAAAAAAAGCAATTTACCTTCTAGACTCGCAATTAAGCGCATGACGGAAGAGTAGAGAAAAAAACTTGGGCTGAATTATGTGTCATAGAAAGTGAGAGTCAGACAAAAAGAGAATGTCAAAATTCCTCATTTATCGATAACTTTTAAAATTGATTTCATGCATGTCGGAGTTAAATGTGAAAGTTTGGAATTTGCATGTCGAAATTATAAACTCAAGTGTCAAAAAAGTTGACTAGATGTCAAATTTTCCAATACATATTCATCAAGTACCAAATAGTGTTGGAGAACATTGGACATGTGTCGAGGATTTAACACGACATGAAAGTTTCTGAAACTTATTTCCATTTCATTTTCAAGTCTTAGCCAAATACTGAAAAATATTGTCATTTTCTCGAAAACGATTTTATATAAAAAAGTTTTTGAAAATGTCATATTTTTCATGCGATGAATTTAATTCGATTGAAGGGACGATTTTAAGCCCAACTACATCCTAGGCCCTGATCTACGAGGTCGAAGTCTAACCATCATTTGGACTGGATAAAGAAATTCGGCCCGTGTCCTCTTTTGGTTAGGTCAAAGTCTCATGTGTCCGCATTTGTACTGAGGTGCTGAAGCTACGGCCAAGTTGTCATTTCCATGGTTTAAACTTCGTATCGATTCGCTTCGATTTTGTCTTGATCCTATCTCTCCATGTCTAGAGCGAAAGCTTTCCACCTCAAGCGTTGCGAATTGATTGACTTTGTTTCCCTGGATTTTTTTATATCAGTGATTTCAATTTACATTGAGTTATATCAAATCACTTTTAGCCTGATTGACTTTGTTCCCTACAGTGCACGATTACAATTCATACTATGATCGGTTTAAGACTCCGTTCATTTCATAAAAAATGCGGCATTTCTGGAAAATATTTTTTTGTAAGTCATTACTTTCCTGTTTTCGGCTAACACCTAAAAACAAAGTGGAAAGCACTTTTGGTAGTTCGGTAAGGAAAATATTTTTTTCTATGTATTTTTCGGAATAATTTTATATTTTTAAATCAAATTTCAAAAAAATTAAAAATCAAAATTAAAAATTATTTTTCATTTCTATTTTTTCTTTTCCTTTCATTTTATCTTCTTCTTCTTCTTCTTCTTCTTCTTCTTCTTCTTCTTCTTCTTCTTCTTCTTCTTTTTGGCTATTTGCTGGCTAGTGACGGTTGTCGATGAATCGAAGGCCAACTTCTTCTAGCTCGACGATCTCGCGAGCGGCGAGCAAATCGGCAAGTAGTGTGACATCCTCAATCCAACCCTAATTTTTGGAACGGGATTACAATAGTTGCAAATTTTCAGAGCGAGATTGCAATGAGGATGGATAAGCCACAAAAATGCCGAGAATGTCACTTTGGGGCAAAAACCCAATTTTTCATCGATGGGACGCAAAAATTAGGAAAGGTGGAAACGTGCCACGAACAAAGACCCATGTGGGCTCAGTCCCACAAGTGAACCCAATGGGCCCTTGGACCCACAAATGACAACCCAATGGTCCCAAGCCCAAGGTGGGAAGCCAAATTGGTGTTACACCCAAGATGGGAGTCCCAAAGGAGCCCATGGGCCACTTAAGCCCTTTTTGGTCTTTTCAAGTCCATCATTAATCCCCGTGTGCGTGAATCGTACTTAGGGCATGTGAAATTACCATTTTACCCCTATGCATAATAAAACAATGAATGGGCGCCCAATGAGGAGAGGGCAGAGAAGATGATGGCATGCCTAGCCTACCCTACCTAGCTAAGCCTACCTATCCTATTTTCCCGCCTAGTATTAAGATGATGGCATTAATGGAACTTGGGTAGGAAATAAAGCAGTAAGCAATCTTGGCCCTCAATTTTTGTCTTGGGAAGCAAGGATGCATCTTGGCCATCAAATGGCCTTTACTTGTGTAGCAACCTAGCTCATTCAGCCACCCCTTTTCTCTATCATTCTCTCATTTCTCTCATTTCTCTCCAACCCTTTGGACGAATTCTCTCTCTCTCTCTCTCTCTCTCTCTCTCTCTCCATTTTCTTGCACCTGCGTGAGCTGTGCCGCCAGCCCCAACCTTGCCGTTATCTCTTTGGAAGGTGACTAGCAACCGCCAAGCACCACAGCAGCCATCCAACCCTTGTCACACTTTTGCCAAGCTTAGAATCGGGAGTGAATGGCTTTCTAGCCCTTGAATACAGCTATTATTGCATTTTGGAGTTAGTTTAGGGCTAGATTAAGGTGAAATGATGTTTTTGGTGATGTGCTAAGTGGGTTTTGCATCATAAGTGATCATAGCGTTTGGATACGCTTTGTCGATAGGTTATCATACTTTGCATATAGGTTATCAAGATAGGTTATCTTTGCCAATAGGTTATCGAGATAGATTATCATGCTTTGTCAATAGGTGATTGTGATAGGTCGTCATGTGTTTCCAATATATTATCTTGATAGGATATTATACATTGCGATAGTTTAACATGATGAGCTATTGAAATGTGATAAGTGGAGATGCGATAAGTTATTATGTTGCGATATGTGATGAGTGTTAAGTTATGATGACATGTTATAATAATGTGAAATAAGTCATTCTATTATAGGCTATGATGGCATGTGATAGATTATTTTAATAACTTATACACAATTGTAATGATTAAGCTTACCTTAATGAGAGTTCTATACGCCATGATTCCTAATTTCATCAATGTACTGTTGATTGCTAAAGTTGAACATAATGCATGCTTATGAGGTATCCACAAAGATGGCATGTTGAAGAGTTCAATTAGTGTTGTATGAGCATCACACACTCTTCCATTGAATAATGAGCTTGAGTGATGTAAGCTTGTGTGATCACTTAAATACCCTGATGCGTATGATTATGGGGGGTGAATGTTTGCTCGTGTGATCACCTATATGAGTGTGATTAAAACTATCACTATTTGTTGAAGGGTAAATTGTTTATGCTTCTGCTTGCGTATTTAAGCAAATAAAGTGATTGGGTCGGTGACACCTCTTGAAACGTTGCAATTCTATGACAAAAAAATAAATGGATTCTGCACGCTTGAGGTTCAAGGTGTGACAAGAAGCAAGACCGAGAGCTCACCAGCCTCTAGGCTCACTAGATTGGTGAGCTAGAGCCTCACGCTCACCACGTTGGCTCATCGATCTGGCATCCGCTCGCTAGAGATCGGCAAGCGCTAAGGTCTAAGCGTGAGGGCGAGCCTTAGGCTCATCGTCCTGTAACCTCACCAAAGGCTAGCACTCGTGATGCGTGATGGGACAAGTGATTGTAAAACGAAAATTTTTTCTTTTGGGATTTTTCTGGTGAAGTGTATGGAGTATTGTATACAGGGAAGAAACGAAGGAGAATAAGAAAAGATAGAACGATCTCCTTCGAACGTATAAAGGCAACCCAACGAACCGAACATGAGGATCGAGATCTTCAAAGTTCACCACCAAGGCCTAAATCTTCCAGCAACCAAGGATAAAGGACTTCGGGATAGGAGAAGCACACCACCAAGGCCTAAAGATTCCACCGGCCAAGGATAAAAGGCTTCTTGGCTCACCACCAAGGAATGATCTATGCTCAAGGATAAGGAGACCGAAAGGAGTTATCCATTCACCAAAGAAGTTCACTCAACCAAAGGAAGTCTCAAAATTTTCATTCATCAAATTCGTAAACCATACATTGGATAGTTTTCCCCCGGTTATAAGAGGATTTTAGACTTAGGAAATATATATAAAAAAAGGAATTTAATGACCCAGGAACTTAAACCTTTGACCCTTGCATCCTACATAACAATAATGACACCTAGGAACTTAGAAAATGCCTTTAGCCTTCAACATTCTTGAACCTTAAGCCTTCCAAAACTCGTGCTCCTCCCTTGACTAGAAAATAATCCTCAAGAAATTCCATCAATTGGTCATGTAAGACGTCTAAAATGGCCTCCCATCGAGAGTCATCGACATACCACCAAGTATCAATAAGTAATTGATATTATTCATTCAAAATGATCTATCGAAGCACATTATGTCAAATTTCTTTCTTGGCTTAGATAAGTATCAATGGTTCTGAGTTACTCGATGGAGATACGTTGGATGCTCCCACATCATCCTCCTTGGGTTGTTTGAATTTTCTTCTCAAATCTAGAAAGTTTTCATCCTCTAAGTAAGGAGAAAGTTCTCCCACATTGAATATTGCTGAGACTCCAAATTCTCCAGGATGCTCAATAACTTAAGAGGGACCACCAGCTCTAGGCATGAGCTTGTTCTTTCATTGAAATGGAAATCTCTCCTTCCTCAAGTGAAGCCATACAAGATAGCCCGGTTCAAATTAAGTGTTCTTGCGTTGTTGTAACATTCGCTGGCCTTTTTGATCTTGGATCGAGTCTGCTCATGGAGTTTCTTCATTGATTCAAATGTAGATCGACTTCTAGTATAACTTGGTGATTGATTGTAAGCAAATTCAGCATGTGCAAGCTTTAAATCCTTGGTCTTTTAAAGATTTACTCACCAAATCACGAAGAAGAGTGGTTAGAGTACGATTTGTTAGTTCTGTTTGGCCATCGGTTTGTGGATGGCAAGCTATGCTAAATAAGAGTCTCGTACCAAGAATTCTCCATAGTGTCTTTCAGAAGTAGCTTAAGAACTTGGAATCACAATCCGACATAATGGTCTTTGGTACTCCAGGAATGCGAATAATCTATTTGAAGTATAATTCAGCAATATGAGATAGATCTTTAGTCTTGTGACATGGCACGAAATGAGCCATTTTAGAGAACTAATTAACAACCACCATGATAGCATATTTTCCTCTTTGAGTGCTTGGTAGAGCCACAATGAAATCTATGCTAACATCTTCCTAGGATTGTAATGGTACTGGAAGTGGAGCATACAAACCTTGAACTTTGACAACTCGCACACCTTGAGATGATACCATGCGCATCTTCACTCATCTTTGGCCAATAGAAATGCTCTTGAAGAACCTCAAGAATTTTATTAATACCAAAATGACCAACCAATCCTCCACCATGCGCTTCTTGAGTTAGCAATCCGCAAAAAGAACTCTTCGGCACACATAATTGATTTCCTTTAAAAATTAACCCATCTTGGGAAGAATATGTACCTTGAACTCCCCACTTGTAATGTTCATGATGGATGAGAACATCGCATCTTCAAAATAAAGTTCTTTCATTGTTTGAAATCCTAGAATCCTAGAGTCTAGAACAGCAAGCATAGAATACCTTCTCCATAAAGCATATGCTACATTAGTGTGTCCATTCAAAAGCACCATTCTTCATGCATTCAGTTATAGGAGCCATGATGGTACTAAAGTTTTTGACAAAACGTCGATAGAAACAAACAAGTCCATGAAAAATTCTTACATCAGAAATGGACTTCGGAACCCGCCAAGTCTTCATAGCTTCAACCTTGGTTTCATCAACAGAGATTCCATCTTTGGAAACCACATAACCAAGAAACACAATGCTTTGAGAGAAGAACTCACATTTCTCCATTTTAGCATATAGTTTTCGTTCTCTCAAGACATTAAAGACCTGTTTTAAATGAGAGATATGCTCCTCCTCGTTCCTTGTATAAACAAGAATATCGTTGAAATAAACAACGACAAATCGACCAAAAAAATAACGAAGAACCTCGTTCATAAGTCTCATGAAGGTACTCGGGCATTAGATAATCCGAATGGCATAACGAACCACTCATAAAGGCCTCGGATTTGATGTTAACCACTCCACAACTCTATCTTCAAAAACACAGAAGAACCATATAATTCGTCAAGCATGTCATCAAGTCTAGGTATAGGGTAGCTATACTTACTGGTGATGTTGTTGATGGCCCGACTATCAACACACATGCGATATGTACCATCCTTCTTAGGCACAAGTAGAGCCGGAATAGAACAAGGACTCATGCTTTCTCGAACGTATCCTTTGAGGATAAGTTCATCGACTTGTCGTTGCAACTCCTTTGTATCCTTCGGATTGCATCGATAAGCTGGCTTGTTTGGTACCAGAGCACCGGGTATGAAATCAATTTGATGCTCGATACCTCTTATGGCAAGTAATCCAAGTGGCAAATCCTCCGGAAACATATATGCAAATTCTTTCAACAAGCAATGCATTTTTGGATTTATGGGTCGCTCTGTCTCACTCTTTTTCTCTACCCAATAACAAATGGCATGCCTCTATAGGAATCACATCACATACAACCTCATCTCGATAGTTCTTCCCAATCGAAAATGATATAAGAACGCGTTCGACAAGAGTTGTCGAAGCAACAATTGTGCAGCTCCCACCATTGATGATCACCGAACACACTTTTCCATTAATAGTGCAACGTGTGTGAAATATATTCTCCCTTTGCTCTTTATGAGGAGAAACTTCAACATGCAAAGGTCATCGGATGCTCAACAGTTCACCATCATCAGCTTTCTACAAAACTTCTTCTTCCCGATCTGATTCGCAAATATTTTTGTCTTCATTGTCAGCCTCTTGAAGTGCCAAATTGATCTCCTCAATTTCTTAAAGAATCATAACTCTCCGATTTGGACAATTTGCTTGTAAATGCCCAAAACCATGGCACTTAAAGCATTTCCTTGCATCACCTTCAAACTTCTTTTGGATTTCTTTGTCGACATACTCTCGCCCTTGCTTGACGAAGCACCCTCAAAATAGGATGTCGCCTTTATTGAGGTTTTGGAGGAAAACCTCTTGCTCTTTAATTCTTTTTCAACTTTTATGGCTAACTTGCATACATCCTCAAAGGACCAATACGGTTGAAGTTCAACCGTATCTGCAATTTCTCGATTCATGCCGCCAAGGAAACGTGCGATGGTTTGCTAGGGAACTTATGGAACTTCACTCCTTATTTTGAGCTGTTCAAACTCACGAATGTATTCTTCAACCCTCATCCCATGTTGCCCTAGGGAGTTCAGTTTGAGGAAGAGACCTTGCTTATGGTTGTCGGGCAAAAACCTATTCTTCATCAACTTTTTGAGTTTTTCCCAAGACTTGATTCGGCCTTTTCCTTCCCTTGCTCGTTGATGCTTTAGATTCTCCCACCTTAGAGAAGCATATCTGGTTAGCTTTAGCACAGCAACCTTACATTTCTTCTCATCTGAATAGGATTTGAAGTCACAAATTCGTTTGGTTTTGTGTAGCCAATCCACAAAGTCGTCAGGATTAAGATTACCGTCAAACTCAGGGACATCCACTTTAATGTCTGTTTCATCCACTAGAGTGCAGAATCGTTCGGTTGTCTCCAGTGGACTCGGAATCGCCATCAGAATTTTGACGAGATTCAGATTCGTCACGCTTGTTTCGTTCATTGGGACCACTTGCTGGTTGTCCTTGTCTCGCCGGATTCTCTAGAAGATTGAGCACTCGCTCCATTTGTTGTTGAAGATTTTGGATTGCACGATCTTGCCTTTCCTTGTGCGCTTGCTCCAGAGTGAAGCCTCTAGGAACTTCTTCATCCACAAGGAAGTTGTAACAAAGGAAAGAAATGAATCACTCAAATGAGTTGAACCTTGAGCTCTGATACCAATATTTTGATGCGTGATGGGGTGAGTGATTCAAGAACGGAAATTTTTATAAGGGGGTTTTTGTAGTTAAGTGTATGGAGTAGTGTGTATGATAAACACACAAAAAGGAATAAGAAAAGATAAAAGCAATCTCCTTCCAAGGTATAATAGCAGCGCCACCAACCGAGCATGAGGATCGCGATCTACGAAGTGCACCACCAAGGCCTAAAGCTTGCACCAGCCAAGGATAAAGGACTTCGGGATAGGAGAAGCTCACCACCAAGGCCTAAATCCGGCAAGAATCCGGCGAGACAAGGACAACCAGAAGACCTCCCAATGAACGAGAAATTCTGAATCTTGTCAAAATTCTGATGGCACTCTAGTGATTCTGCATCTCCAATTCGAAGACGGAGAGGGAGGCATAAGGAGGATGAAAGAGACATTAAAGTGGAGGTCCCTGAATTTGATGGTAATCTGAATCCCGACGACTTTGGGGATTGGCTACACAAAACCGAACGAATTTTTGACTTCAAATCCTATTCGGATGAGAAGAAATGTAAGGTTGCTGTCCTAAACCTAACCAAATATGCTTCTCTATGGTGGGAGAATCTAAAGCATCAACGAACAAGGGAAGGAAAAGGCCGAATCAAGTCTTGGGAAAAACTCAAGAAGTTGATGAAGAAGACGTTCGTGCCCGACAACTATAAGCAAGATCTCTTCCTCAAACTCAACTCCCTAAGACAGCATGGGATGAGCGTTGAAGAATACATTCGTGAGATTGAACAACCCAAAATGAGGAGTGAAGTTCCAGAAGTTCCCGAGCAAACCATCGCTCGTTTCCCTGGCGGCATGAATCGAGAAATTGCTGATATGGTTGAACTTAAACCGTATTGGTCCTTTGAGGATGCATGCAAGTTAGCCATAAAAGTCGAAAAACAATTTAATAGGAAGAGGTTTTCCTCCAGAACCTCAAGAAAGGCGACATCCTATTTTAAGGGTGCTTTGTGATGCGTGATGGGGTGAGTGATTCAAGAACGGAGATTTTTTGAAGGGATTTTTGTGGTTAAGTCTCGGTAAAGAAACAAAGAGGAATAAGAAAAGATAGAACCTCAAGGTATAAAGGCCACGCCACCAACCGAGAATGTGGATCGAGATCTACGAGGCTCACCACCAAGGCCTAAAGCTTCCACCAGCCAAGGATAAAGCACTTCGGGATAGAAGAAGTTCACCACCAAGGCCTAAAGATTGCACCAGCCAAGGATAAAGGTCTTCTTGGCTCACCACCAAGGAGTGATCTACGCTCCAAGGATAAAGAAACCGAAAGGAGTTATCCACTCTCCAAAGGAGTTCACTCAAGCAGAGGAACTTTCACCATTTTCATTCATGAAATTCGTATCTCCTACATTGGATAGTTTTCCCCTCTTTATAGGAGGATTTTAACCTTAATACATATAAAAAACAGACCGTAATAGCCTAGAAACTGAAATGTTCGACTCTTGGACTAAATAAAAACAACTAGGAACTTCATAAAAAGCCTTTACTATCACGGGAACTAAATGCCTTTAATCGTCGGCCTTCCACATTCTCGAACCGTTAGTTTTTCGTGTTCTTGAACCTTTGGCTTTCCATATTCTTAAACCGCATTCGTTAACCTTTAGCCTTCCTAGAATTCGAGCTCCTCCCTTGACCAAAAATAATCCTCCTGAAACTTCATCAATTGGTCATACAAGACATCTAAAATGACCTTCCATTGATACCTATCGATATACCACAAAGTACCGATAATATATTAACATTATTCATTCAAAATGATCCATCGAAAAAATAATGCCCAACTTCTTTATTGGCTTGAATAAACATCGATAGTTCTGAGTTGGTCGATGGAGCTACGTAATCTAGAAGGTTTTCATCCTCTAAGTAAGGAGAAAGGTCTCCCACGTTGAATGTTGTTGAAACTCCAAACTCTCCCGGAAGGTCAAGCTGTTTTTATTTTTATGTAGCTCAAGAGTCGAACGTTTAATTCCTAGGTCATTAAAGTTTGTTTTTAATATTTCCTAAAGCTAAAATCCCCTTATAAGTAGGGAGATACAAATTTCATGAATGAGAATGATGACATTTCCTCAACTTGAGAGAACTCCTTTGGAGAGTGGATAACTGCTTTCGGTTTCTTTATCTTGGGAGCGTAGATGACTCCTTGGTGGTGAGCCAAGAAGCCATTTATCCTTGGCTGGTGGAATCTTTAGGCCTTGGTGGTGAGCTTCTCCTATCCCGAAGTCCTTTATCCTTGGCTGGTGGAAGCTTTAGGCCTTGGTGGTGAACTTTGTAGATCTCAATCCTCATCCTTGGTTGGTGGCGCTGCCTTTATACCTTGGAAGGAGATTGGTTTTATCTTTTCTTATTCATTTTCGTGTGTTTATCATATACACTACTCCATACACTTAACCACAAAAATCCCCTTATAATAATTTCCGTTCTTGAATCACTCACCCCATCACGCATCACTTTGGGATGACTAAACTTGAGCTTCCGGTTGCTGGATGGTTTGTTAGACCACTGATCTTTTTCTTCATTTAATTCTTCAACCATCATTCGTTGCTGGTCTTCTGAAGTCCGAGGTGCTTCTTGAGATTTAGACTTTGTAGAGTTTAGAGCAGGTTCAAATTCTTCAAGTTGAGTCTGAATCGTTGAATTTTATATGAAGTCTTGGAATTTCACATTCATCGATTCTTCCACCGATTTAGTCTTTTTTGTTGCAAATTCAGTAGGCTTTGCTGGTGGTTGAATATACAAGGAAGATGCCTTCGTCTGATTTTTTTTTTCAAACTTACCAATTCAATCATTTTTCAATATAAAACATTTGCATCCAAACACATGAAATTAGGAAACAATTAGCTCCTTTCCTTTGAACAACTCATCGGGAGTTTTCTCAAGAATAGGCCTATTGATAATATAATACGCTGTAGAAACTGCTTCAGCCCAAAAACGAAAGGAAATGTTACTTTCAATTAATAATGTTCCAACCATTTCTTGCAACGATCTATTCTTCATTTCAACAACTCCATTCTGTTCTGGAGTGTATGGTGAGGAGAACACATGCCGAAAACCAGATTCATCACAGAATTTAACAAAGTCTTGATTTTCAAACTCACCTCCATAGTATGTCCGTATATTTGAAATAATATACCCTTTCTCATTTTGAACTTTCTTAGCAAATTTTGCAAAATAAGAAAAGGTTTTGGACTATTAGGAGATATACCCAAGTGAATTGTGAATAATCATCAACAATTACTAAGCAAAATTTCTTACCTCCAATGCTCTAGGTTCTGGTTGGTCCGAAGAGATCCACATGCAGAAGGTGCAATACATGATTAGTGGAGAGGTGATTTATTGGTTTGAAAGAGTTTCTAACCATTTTTCCCAATACACACGGTATACATAATTCAGATTTTTGATATGTCAGGTTAGGTAGTCCACAAACAAGATTCTTTGCAGAGATCTTGGCTATTTGTTTCATATTGATGTGGCCAAGTTTCCTGTGCCAGAGATTAGCTTCCTCTTGAATTAAAATTACACATTAGGATTTTTCTGATTCCTGAGCATATTGCTTCTTGAATGTTGATTTTGTAACTTGTGTGGCACAATTGGGTCATACTCAATAAGTTGTAGTTGAGTCATTCCACTAAGAAAACACTACTGATGGTGAGACTTCCAATCTTTACGGTTCCGTATCTCACAATTCTGCCTTTACTATTTTCTCCAAACGAAACTTTTCCACCATTTACTTACATAATCTTTATGAAACAACTTGAGTCTCTTGTCATATGTCTTGAGCATCTACTATCTAACTGCTATTTAACATTTTTCTTGATAGTGACTTGCATTTAAGAAAGAAACTTAAGTTTTCGTTGGTACCTCATACTTTCTTGGGTCCAATAGAGTTAGAGCAATATACAGTCTTTGCCCAAACCTTCTTAACATGTTTCCAAACCATAGGACATTCTTTGTAATAATGTTCCAAGCTATCGCACTTAGAACATTTGTGAGCACTCCAGCCTACAAAGTCTTTGTTTAATTCTTTCCTTTACTTTTGGAAAAGCAATTAGAGGAATAGTTTCAGCAGTCATTCCCAAGCTTGAGTTGTTAAAGTAGGGTTTTTGTGCTAAAAGTTTGCATTTTCTTTCAATGTAATTACACTTTTATCCAAATTTTCGACTTTTTCTTTCCAAACAATCTCCTGTTGGTTCAGTACAGAATTTTCTCCTTTTAGTTCAGAAATCCTCTTGAGAGAGGTTTTGAGACTAAGACACAATTCATCAATAGGAATTTTTAAGTTACTTACCTTGATTTCACTGAAAAAGTCTGAGTCTGATTTTTCCATTAGACAAATATTAGCATAATTCTCATCACTCTCTTCACATTCGGTATCATAACTTTTTTGTATGTCTCAGCTTTTCCTTTCTTTTTCTTTAGTAAGGGACAATTGGGTCTAAGGTGTCCCTTTTTCTTGCATTCAAAATAAATCACATCTTTTTTGGAATCATCATGCTCAGCTGATTTATTTTCAAAAATTTGAGAACTTTGTTTCTTCAAATTGAATCTTGTTTCCTGTTTGCTCAGTTTTCTTAACCTTTTTATCATGACAGCAAGCTCTTCATCGTCCATATTGTCTTCAAAATCTGTAACATCATAATCGTCATTAGATTTTAATGCAATGGATTTTTTACATTTGGGATCTTAATTTTCATTGATTTGTTCCACTTCATAAGACTGGAGAGTGCAAATCAATTCGTCAACAAAGAGTGGCATGATTCTTTGTGTCTCCATTTTTGAGATCTTTACGTGATTCCAATCTTTGGAAAGACCACACGGTAACTTGTTAACCTTCATGGGTCTAGAGATTGGTTGACCTTAATACTCCAGACCATTCACTATTTCTGTAAAATGACTAAACATGGCAGTGATAGATTCTCTTGGTTTCATCATGAATGCTTCATATTGACCAAGCAGAATATTGATTTTGGTTTCTTTCACTCAATCGGTTCCTTCATAGGTGATGTGCAACTATCCAGACTTTTTTAGCTGTTTCACAAGAAGATATTATGTTATATTCAGTAGGAGATAATGCACAATATAAAGAATAAATTGCTTTTGCATCAAGAGCTTGTCTCTTGGTTATCTCTTCTTGACTCATTTCGCTGGATTCAATAGCTTCTTTTCCTCTTTCATTTTGTTTTTCCATATATTGTATTCCTTCCCGTCAAAGTAAGGCGGTCTAATGTTGCTTTGACCTTCAACCAAGCCTAGAGCCAAAATACTAGCCATCAATCATTAACTCTGAATTAAAAAGACTGCAATATGAAAACAATTGTGAATGCTAATATGAGCACCTAGAGGGGCTGAATAGGTTTGAAAACAAACTTTTGCAAAGGACATTGTAAAACTTCATTTTAAACCTGAGTTTTTTAACAATTAAATAAAGTAGAAGAGTCTAGGGTAAGAGAATAAGAACACAAGATTTATAATAATTTGGCTTAATCCAAGCCTACGTCCACTCTCCTGCACTGGTAACACACCAGGTGAATTTCACTATGAATCAAAGGAGTTGTTACAGAATCACATCATTGATTCCATAGTGTAGAGACTTTTCCACACTTCCTCCAGGTTTCACAAATGTATGAACTCTCTTTCAGTACAAGGTCATGCTCAACAATTGATTGACAAAGAACTTGGAGCTTTTAGACTTTGGAATTTATCTATCGTGCACACTCTCGAATAACTAGAACATCTTCCTTATATACTCCTCCATGCCTTCATAACCGTTGGCACTTTCCAAAGGAGCTCTTCCAATTTACCCAATGGGCAGAATTAATTAGGAAGATCTCGAGTTCTAACATGAGTTGTTGGGGCCCTACGAGATGAACTTGTGCAACGGTATGAAAACTTGGAGGACGTAATAGTGGCCATGCACGCGGAGATAGCAGAGCTCAAGTGTTAGCTTGCTTGATCGAAAGCCTCATGTGTGAAAGGGGGTGATCACCATGCATGGCCCACGATTTGACATGCCGAAGCTGAAGGAATGCCGGGGCTCGCGGGTGGCCACAGAGCTGAACAATTTCCTATGGTGCATGAGACGGTACTTCCAAGCCATGGGGATCAACGATGACCAAAGACGGGTAAACATTGCTTCGATGTATTTAGCTAATAGTGCATTGTTGTAGTGGCATCATCAGTTGGATGATAGGTGTGGGGATCCTGTCACAACCTAGGGTAGATTCGTCGAGGAGTTCCGACGGAAGAACTTTCCGCTTATGCGGGGGAGGAAACTCTTGAACAAAAGGGTGGTGTACGTGACTATATCAAACAGTTTTCGGAGTCGCTACTCTAGATCCCATCGATGAACGAGGTTGAAGTGTATTACCAGTTCATGAGCAGTCTCAAGTCATGGACCAAGCAAGAGCTAAAGCAATTCAACATGGGAGATCTCACGATAGCCATGACCGTAGCTGAACTAGTTGTGGAGTATAACACGCCATCCACATCCCGATTGGACTCGCGTTCGACGAACAAACCACTAGTGGGGGAGATAAGGGGAGATACAACTGCTCGATCAGAGGAAGACCACTAGGTAACCCTTACAAGCCTCATGCGAAGTCGAGCAAAGGAGGACAAAGGAAGGTCCACTCATACAAGTGCTTCTTTTGTGATAAAATGGCACGGGATTGCTTGAACAAGGCCAAGCTGCCTGCCCTTAGCTTGATCAAGTTAGAGAAGGTGAAGGAGCCTAAAGGACTAATGTTCGCGGATTTGAGGATTAGAGAGTCCACAATGAGTGCGCTCGTGCACACGGGAGCATTTGACCTCTTTATATCGGAGCAAGCCGCGAAGAGACTTAACCTGCTAGTTAAGAAGGCAGCCGAGTGTCTCAAGATGGTAAACTCCAAGGAAGTCCTTGCAAATCGATGTCGCGAGGGACGTGGAGCTTCAACTAGGGCAATGGCGAAGCAAGGAAACTCTAGAGGCAAATTCCTAGAAAAAAATGTTGTTATATTGCTTTTTGCCTAGTGTATATGCGTTGTCAATACGTGATCTCACTCTATCGTGAGTCGGACCATGATCAGAGGATAATCTTGGCCATGCAACTCACTAATGGAACGAGGAAGGGAAGGAAGTCCCGACGGAGGTAGCCCAAGTCGTTGGCTTGTTCAATGATGTGATGCCTTCGAAGTTGCCGAAGAAATTGCCACCGAAGACAGATGTGGATTATTGGATCGAGCTAGTGCCTAATACTCGACCGCCTGCCATGGCACCGTATCGCATGGCACCCGTTGAATTGGAAGAGTTGAGGAGGTAATTTAAGGAGTTGCATGATCCGGATATATTCGGCAATCCAAAGCCCCGTTCGACATGCCAATCCTATCAAAAAGAAGCACGATGGGTCACTCCAGATGAGTATCGACTATCGGTCACTGAACAAGCTAACTGTCAACAAATACCCCATCCTGATCATTGCAGATCTCTGCGATCAAGTTGGCAGAGCTCAATGGTTTACCAAGCTGCATCTGTGATTGGGCAACTATCAACTTCATATCGTTAAAGGGGATGAGCTGAAGACCACATGTGTGACTTGTTATGAATCCTATGAGTTCCTCGTGATGCCGTTCGGCCTGACCAATGCTCCAGCTAAATTTTGCACGCTCATGAATAAGGACTCCAGCCTTTCCTAGATCGGTTTGTAGAGATTTACCTAGATGATAGTGTAATCTATAGTCGGATGCTCGAGGACCATGTCGATTATCTAAGACAGGTCTTCCAAGTCCTGTGCGAGTGTGCATTTGCCAAAGAGGAAATTCCATTCTTGGGGCACATCATGGGGGGTGGACGAGTGTGCATGGACAAGGCCAAGATTCAATCGATTGTCGAATGAGGGCCGTCAATGATGGTGATGACGTTGAGGTCGGTTTTAGGCCTCACCCCAACTACTATTGACGCTTCATCCGGAGCTACTCAAGCATAATCGTGCCACTCATGGACCTACTAAAGAAGGAGAAGTCGTGGGAGGGGACGGAGTGATTCCAATGTGCATTTGATTGATTGAAGAAAGCCATGGCCCAAGAGTTAGTGTTGGTGTTGCCCGATCACACCAAGCCCTATAAGGTAGAGACTAATGCATCAGATTATGCTATCGGTGGTGTGGTTATGCAAGATGGCCATCCGGTGGCGTATGAGTCTCGAAAGTTGAACGATACTGAGCGTCGGTATATTGTTTAAGAAAAGTAGTCCACTACCTTTGGACATGGAGACATTATCTCTTGGGATCAAAGTTCATTGTGAGGATGAACAATGTGCCAAGGAGCTATTTCCAAACTCAAAAGAAGCTGAGTATAAAGCAAGCTCAATGGCAAGAATTTTTTGCAGATTTCGACTACGTGTGGGAATACAAGCTGGGCAAGGCCAACTCCGTGGCGGATGCTCTGAGTCGGAAGATGGAGCTGATGAGTAGCTCAGTGAGTCAACCGAGCTACCTTTGGGTCGATTGCATAAAGAAGGGGTTTAAGCATGATCCAAGAGGTGAAGCCCTCATCGGGAATGCAAAGGAAGGCAAGACCAGACAATTTTGGTGTGAAGACGAGCTCCTCTACACCAAGGAAAGGCGTTTATACATGCCCTTTCTTGAGAAGCTAAGGAAGGAGATTTTGCGCCAGTGCCACAACTTGCAGTGGGTGGGTCATCCGGGATCCACCACACGTTGGCCCTCATCGATGATCAATATTACTGGCCTTAAACTGGGGACGACATGGAGGCTTATGTAAAGACTTCTCTGGTATACTAACAAGACAAGCTAGAGCAACATTCGTCATCGGGCTTGTTGGAGCTGCTTCCCGTTCCAACTTGTCCATGGGAAAGTGTTTCCATGGACTTCATCGTCAATCTTCCGAAGTTCAAAGGGACTTGGACTCTCATGGTCGTCGTGGATCGGTTCTCTATGTATGCGACTTTCATCCCTACGACGAAGGATTGTCTGGCCGACGAGCTGGCCAAACTATTCAAGAAGCACGTGGTCAAGTACTAGGGAGTGCCACAATCGATTGTTATCCAAGCCAATAAAGAAGTTGGGCATTATGTTCTTGGATGGATCATTTTGAATGAATAATGCTAACTACTTATCGGTACTTTGTGGTATATCGACAAGTATTAATGGGAGGCCATTTAAGATGTCTTGTATGACCAATTGACGAAGTTTCAGGAGGATTATTTTCTGGTCAAGGGAGGAGCTCGAATTCTGAGAATGTGGAAGGCCGACGATTAAAGGCATTTAGTTCCCCTGTTAATTTGCTTTTTATAAAGTTCCAAGCTGTTTTTATTTTTATGTAGCTCAAGAGTCGAACGTTTAATTCCTAGGTCATCAAAGTTTTTTTTTTAATATTACCCAAGGCTAAAATCCTCCTATAAGTAGGGGAAACGATCCAATGTAAGGAGAGACGAATGATGAGATTTCCTCAACTTGAGTGAACTCCTTTGGAGAGTGGATAACTCCTTTCGGTTTCTTTATCCTTTGAGTGTAGATCACTCCTTGGTGGTGAGCCAAGAAGCCGTTTATCCTTGGCTGGTGGAATTTTAGGCCTTGGTGGTGAGCTTCTCCTATCCCAAAGTCCTTTATCCTTGGCTGGTGGAAGCTTTAGGCCTTGGTGGTGAACTTGGTAGATCTCCATCTGCATCCTCGGTTGGTGGCATGGCCTTTATACCTTGGGAGGAGATCGTTCGATCGTTCTATCTTTTGTTATTCCTGTTTGTTTATTTATCGTATACACCAGTCCATACACTTAACCAAAAAAATCCCCTCAAAAAACTCTCCGTTCTTGAATCACTCACGCCATCACGCATCAAAATATTGGTATCAGAGCTCAAGGTTCAACTCATTTGAGTGATTCCTTTATTTCTTTTGTTACAAATTCCTTATGGATGAACAAGTTCCTAGAGGCTTGACTCTGGAGCAAGCACACAACGAAAGGCGAGATCGTGCAATCCAAAATCTTCAGCAACAAATGGAGTAAGTCCTCAATCTTCTAGAGAATCCGGCAAGGCAAGGAAAACCAGCAAGGCATCCCAATGAACGAAACCGGCGTGACGATTCTGAATCTCGTCAAAATTCTGATGGAGATTCCGAGTCCACTAGAGACAACTGAACGATTCTGCACTCTAGTGATTATGAATCTCAAATTCAAAGACGAAGACGGAGAGGGAGGCATAAGGAGGATGAAAGAGACATTAAAGTGGAGGTCCCTGAGTTTGACGGTAATCTTAATCCCGACGACTTTGTGGATTGGCTACACAAAACCGAACGAGTTTTTGACTTCAAATCCTATTCTGATGAGAAGAAATGTAAGGTTGCTGTCCTAAAGTTGACCAAATATGCTTCTCTATGGTGGGAGAATCTAAAGCATCAATGAGCAACGGAAGGAAAAGGCCGAATCAAGTCTTGAGAAAAACTCAAGAAGTTGATGAAGAAGAGGTTCTTGCCCGACAACTATAAGGAAGATCTCTTCCTCAAACTCAACTCCCTAAGACAACATGGGATGAGCGTTGAAGAATACATTCGTGAGTTTGAACAACTCAAAATGAGGAGTGAAGTTCCAGAAGTTCCCGAGCAAACCACCGCTCGTTTCCTTGGCGGCATGAATCGAGAAATTGCTGATATGGTTGAACATCAACCATATTGGTCCTTTGAGGATGTATGCAAATTAGCCATAAAAGTCAAAAACAATTGAAGAGCAAGAGGTTTTCCTCCAGAACCTCAACAAAGGCGACATCCTATTTTAAAGGTGCTTCGTCAAGCAAGGGCTAGAGTACGTAGACAAAAGACAAAGGCAAGGGAAAGAATACAGAGCCTTCCAAAGAAGTCCGAAAGAAGTTTGAAGGTGATGCAAGGAAATGCTTTAAGTGCCATGGTTGTGGGCATTTACAAGCAAATTGTCCAAATCGGAGAGTTATGAGTCTTCAAGAAATTGAGGAGATCAATTTGGCACTTCAAGAGGCTGACAATGAAGACCAAAATATTTTTGAATCTGATCGGGAAGAAGAAGTTGTGGAGAAAGCCGATGATGGTGAGCTGTTGATCATCCGAAGAGCATCGCATGTTGAAGTTTCTCCTAATAAAGAGCAAAGCGAGAATATATTTCACACGCGTTGCACTATTAACGAAAAGGTGTGTTCGGGGATCATCGATGGTGGGAGCTGCACCAATGTTGCTTCGGCAACTCTTGTCCACAAATTGAAGCTTCCAACAACGAAACATCCACAACCATACAAGCTCCAATGGCTCAATCAAGGGAATGAACTCAAGGTAACCAAACACGTTCTAATATCATTTTCGATTGGGAAGAATTATTGAGATGAGGTTGTATGTGATGTGATTCCTATGGAGGCATGCCACTTGTTACTTGGTAGACTGTGGCAATTTGATATAAATGCTATGCATGATGGTCGGAAAAACACATACTCTTTTCATAAGGAACAAAAATGCATTACTCTTTTACCATTGAGTCCTTATTCGATACATAATAATCAACCTGGGGAGGGAAACATTTGTAAGGAAAATCTGTTATTGAGTGAGACATGGATTGAGAGAGCCATTATTAGCAAACAAAAGAATGTATTTACGTGGTCGAGAAAAAGAGTGAGATAGAGCGACCCATACATCCAAAGATGCATTGCTTGTTGAAAAGAATTTGCAGATGTGTTTCCGGAGGATTTGCCACTTGGATTACCTCCCATAAGAGGTATTGAGCATCAAATTGATTTGTTCCCCGGTGCTCCGCTACCAAACAAGCCAGCTTATCGATGCAATCCGGATGATACAAAGGAGTTGCAAAGACAAGTCGATGAACTTATCCTGAAAGGATACGTTCAAGAAAGCATGAGATTTGATAGTCGGGCGATCAACAACATCACCATTAAGTATAGGTACCCTATACCTAGACTTGATGATATGCTTGACGAATTATATGGTTCTTCTGTGTTTTCAAAGATAGATTTGCGGAGTGGTTATCATCAAATCAGAATGCGAGAAGGAAATGAATGGAAGACGGCTTTCAAAACCAAGGGAGGCCTTTATGAGTGGTTGGTTATGCCATTCAGATTATGTAATGCTCCGAGTACCTTCATGAGACTTATGAAGGAGGTTCTTCGTTCTTTTATTGGTCGATTTGTCGTTGTTTATTTCGACGATATTCTTGTTTATAGCAGGAACGAGGAGGAGCATATTTGTCATTTAAAACAGGTCTTTAATGTCTTGAGAGAACAAAAACTATATGCTAAAATGGAGAAATGTGAGTTCTTCTATCCAAGCATTGTGTTTCTTGGTTATGTGGTTTCCAAAGATGGAATCTCTGTTGATCAAACCAAGGTGGAAGCTATGAAGACTTGGCCGGTTTCGAAGTCCATTTCTGATGTAAGAAGTTTTCATGGCCTTGTTTTTTTCTATCGATGTTTTGTCAAAAACTTTAGTACTGTCATGGCTCCTATAACTGATTGCATGAAGAATGGTGCTTTTGAATGGACAAAGGCTGCTCAAAACGCTTTTGACATAATCAAGCAGAAACTTTGTGAGTCCCCTATTCTTGCACTTCCTGATTTTGATAAACTATTTGAAGTAAAGTGTAATGCAAGTGGAGTTGGTATTGCTGCTGTTCTGGTGCACGCACAAAAACCATTGGCATATTTTAGCGAGAAGCTATCCGATTCCAAAAGGAATTATACGACTTATGACAAAGAGTTCTATGGCATTGTCCGAGCTCTTCATCATTGGAGTCATTATTTGAGGCCAAAGCAATTTGTCATTCATTCTGATCATGAGGGGCTTAAGTTTATTAGCGGCCAACGCAAGCTTAAATTGAGACATGCAAAATGGGTAGAATTTCTTCAATCCTTTTCTCTCGTCTCAAAATATAAACCGGGGCACACTAATGTTGTCGCAGATGCTTTATCGAGAAGATATTCTATGCTTGCTGTTCTGGACTCTAGGATTTTGGATTTCAATCAATGAAAGAACTTTTATTCTGAAGATGCAGAGTTCTCATCCATCATCAACAATAATTGCAAGCGGGGAGTTCAAGGTATATAATATTTGCAAGATGGGTTTCTTTTTAAATGAAACCAATTATGTGTGCCGAAGAGTTCTTTTCTTTTTAAATGAAACCAATTATGTGTATATAATATTATGTGTGCCGAAGGTATATAATATTTGCAAGCACATGGTGGAGGAATGGCCAGTCATTTTCGTATTAACAAAACTCTTGAGGTTCTTCAAGAGCACTTCTATTGGCCAAAGATGAGTGGAGATGTGCATGCTATCATCTGAACGAGTGCAACTTGTCAAAGATCAAAAAGCCATTTCCAGCAAGGTTTGCATGGATTTCATTGTGGCTCCATCAAGAACTCAAAGACGAAAAGATGCTATCATGGTGGTAGTCGATCGGTTTTCTAAAATGGCCTCCCAGTGATACCTATCGATATACCACAAAGTACCGATAAGTAATTAACATTATTCATTCAAAATGATCCATCGAAGAACATAATGCCCAACTTCTTTATTGGCTTGGATAAGCATCAATGGTTCTGAGTTGGTCGATGGGGCTATGTCGGATGCGCCCGCATCACTAAAGATCGCTATGCCCTCAGTGAACCCCTTGATTCGCTTATTCTCAATCCAGATAGTTAAGGAATGGAAGCAACTCTATAGGTTGCTGATGCGTGATGGGGCGAGTCATTGCAGAACGGAAATTTTTTCTTTTGGGATTTTTCTGGTTAAGTATATGGAGTTATTGTATACGGGGAAGAAACGAAGGGGAATGAGAAGAGATAGATCTCCTTCCAAGAAATAAAGGGCACGCCGCCAACTGAAGAAGAGGATCGACATCTACGAAGGTCACTACCAAGGCCTAAAGCTTGCCGCCAGCCATGGATAAAGGACTTTGGGATACGAGAAGCTCACCACGAATGCCCAAAGATTCCAACGGCCAAGGATAAAGGGCCTCTTGGCTCACCACCAGGAGTGATCTACACTCCAAGGATAAAGAAATCGAAAGCAGTTATCCACTCTTGAAAGAAATTCACTTATGCAAAGGAATTCTCACATTTTCCAGTCATCAAATTCATACGTCCCTACATTGAACCTTTGACTCTTGAAAACTACATAACAATAAAGACACCTAAAAACTTAGGAAATGCATTTATTAGCAAGGGAAGTTGCATTCTCGAACCTTTAGCCTTCTAAAATTCGAGCTCTTCCTTTGACCAGAAAATAATCCTCCTGAATCTTTATCAATTGGTCATGCAAGACGTTTAAAATGGCCATCCAATGATAGTTATCGACATACCACAAAGTATTGATAAGTAATTGACATTATTCATTCAAAATGATCCCTTGATGAGCTACGTTGGATGCTCCCGCAGCATCCTCCTTGAGTTGTTTGAGATTTGTCCTCAAATCAAGAAAGTTTTCATCCTCCAAGTAAGGAGAAAGGTGTCCCTCGTTGAATGTTGCTAAAACTCCAAATTCTCCTAGAAGGTCAATCTTGTAAAGCATTGTCACCAATTTGCTCAATAACTTTACAGGACCATCAGCTCTGGTGGGCATGAGCTTGTTCTTTTGTCGAAAAGGAAATCCGTCCTTCCTCAAGTGAAGCCATACAAGATCATGGAGCTCCTTCATTGATTAAGCTCTTTTGTTGCCATTGAAGCTTACTTGAGAGTTAGATGGAATTTGAATCAAATCAATGGGTGTGAGACGATTAATTCCACGCGCAACTTCAAATGGCGATCGACCAGTAGTATAATTTGGTGATCAATTGTAAGCAAATTTAGCATGCGCTTAAATCCCAATCTTTCAAAGTGTCTCGTACCAAGCATTCTCCGTAGAGTTTTCTAGAAGTAGCCTTGAACTTGGAATGACGTCCGACACAATGGTCTTTAGTTCTCCATGAATGCGAATAATCTCTTTGAAATTTAATTCAGCAATATGAGATTTTAGAGAACCGATCGACGGCCACCGTGATAGCATCTTTTCTTCTTTGAGTTCTTGGTAGGGCCACAATGAAATCCATGCTAACATCTTCCCAGCGCTGCAATGGTACTCGAAGTGGAGTATATAAACCTTGATGGAAATGGCTTTTTGATCTTTGACAGGTTGCATACCTTGAGATGATAGCATGCACATCTCCACTCATCTTTGGCCAGTAGAAATGCTCTTGAAGAACCTCAAGAATTTTGTTCCTACCAAAATGACCAGCCAACCCTCCACCATGCGCCTGTCGAATCAGTAATTCGTGGAAAGAACTCTTCGACACACATAATTGATTTCCTTTAAAAGAAACCCATCTTGCAAAGAATATGCACCTTGACCTCCCCGCTTTCAATTGTTGATGATGGATGAGAACTCCAGATCTTCAGAATAAAGTTCTTTCGTTGATTGAAATCCGAGAATGTGCTACAACATTAGTGTGCCAGGGTTTATATTTTGAGACAAAATAAATGGATTGAAGAAATTCTACCCATTTTGCATGTCTCGAATTAAGCTTTCGTTGGCCTCAAATAATGACTGCAATGATCAAGAGCTCGGTCAATGGCATAGAACTCTTTGTCATAAGTTGAATAATTCATCCTGGACTCGGTTAACTTCTCGCTGAAATATGCCAATGCTTTTTGTGCTTAGACAAGAATAGCGCCAATACCAACTCCGCTTGCATCACACTCAACTTCAAATACTTAATCAATTCAGGAAGTGGAAGAATAGGGGACTCACAAAATTTCTGCTTGATTACCTCAAAGGTGTTTTGAGCAGCCTTTATCCATTCAAAATCACCATTCTTCATGCATTTAGTTATAGGAGTAATGACGGTACTAAAGTTTTTGATAAAATGGCGAAGAAAGAAACAAGTCCGTGAAAACTTCTTGCATCATTAATAGACTTAACTACTAGTCTGGAGGCTTAGAAGCTCAACCTTTTTGAGATCAACGAAACACCATCCTGAAAGAGAGGGTCTCTTCTCTAGATCACCATGCTGAACTTGTCGATTGTATTGTGAATTGGCACAATAACGTATTAGCTTCAGAGAAGAAGAAGGTATCTCAGATCCGGGGGCAGCAAGCTCAGCTAAGACGTGGGGTTGATAGGGACAGGAGCAAATGGCCGCATGAAGGTCCTGTCTCGATATTGAGCGGATCATCAAGTTGGAGTCCTCGTTGCCAATGCGAAAGATCTTTTGTGATTGCAAGGTATAAAGATCGAGGCCCTAGGCGGGGAGAGACCACCTCTTTGAGAAGTACCACAAGATGCGCTTGTCGGTGGCCTAGAGTGAACAGGCTAGCTTTCATATGGAGGGGCACCTGTGGGGTTTCCTGATGGCGATAAAAGCCTAGTTGGAGTTTATCCCCATCACCATCCTATTGCCCGTGTTGCATTTCGGCAGCTTTTACCGGATATGGACATGTGATGTGTGATGTTTCTAGCCTAGCTTTTCTAACTTAGTAGACCTAAGGTTGGATGTAGGAGCGCTCGAGCAAGGTTGCGAATATTTCCTTATTTCGGTTCCGGTCGTGTGTTGCTCGATCTAATAAATGGAAGAAGTGCTTAGACTTTATGTTTCCTCTGCTTTTCCCTGATTTCCCACATCATAGGGTAAAATAACTTCAAATATTTTTCATCAATGGCTCGTGGTAACTCCTCTCCTTCCAAACTCATTAATTCGTTAACATTTCCACCTGGCACATTGGTAACTTGAAACGGCCCCTCCGATTTAGCTAACCACTTATCAAATGTCTCGGTATATGGAATGGGAGTATTGTCGTCCATACCAAAATCGTACTTTTCACATGTGTGTTATATTAATGTCACCTCATTCAACTCATCCAATTGCATATACATTGCCTCTTTTTATATTTCCGGCAAGATCTCACTTTCGGTCTCAGTAATTGCATTGTGATTTCGATAAACAAAACTACTTCCTAGCCATAAGATAATAAGTATGGACTAGTCCTTGTTTCCGATCTCTTCAACAAGCAGTAGGCCCAAAACATCGTCGACAACATTGCATCCCATTCCCTTGGATTTTACACGAAATGCTTCTTTATTAAATCGATGACAACCTTGTTTGAGGCATCGATTTGCCCATTAGCTTGTGCATATTATGTACCTTTGTTATCCCCCTTGATGTCACAGCATCAAGAACTTTTGTAATGGTAAAATTAGTGCATTGTCAACCGTCACAATCTTTTTTTGCTCAAAAAAAAAAAAAAAAAGAAACCGTTACAATCTTTTGAGTTATACTCTTGTTTGATACTACTTCCACCCCCTTGGTGAAGTAATCTGTAGCCAGGAGTATGAATAAATGCTTCTTGCTTGATGATAGGTGTATCTTCCCAATAACATCTATTGCCCATCCCTTAAAAGGCAATGATTTCGCTAACGGTTTCGACAATGCGGCCGAGATATGTTGAATTGGGTTCTGCGTTTGGCAAGGTCTACATCATTTCGTGTAACTTATGCGACCTTCAATCATTGTGGGCCAAAAGTAGCCATGACCCCTTGGCAGCCACTTCATTTTAATACTCACTTGATGGGCTTTACAGATCCCTTCGTGGGCTTCATTCACTTCCAACATTGCCTCTAATGTGCCGACACAATTCGTCTCCTTAATGTACAAATTTTTGTGCTTGCTTCCTCAATCTTTTATCTCGAGACCAGGGTTTCTTTAAATACTCCATTATCAAAACTCGCCAATCCCAACCACTTCCTCTTGCTGAGGCTTCAACAATCATCACCTGTTGCGCCAAAGTTGGGCAACGCCTTTATCTTGTTTATTAGAGTTTAAACTAACTCTTTTGGGAGGCGGTAACCAAATAGCATCTGAGCTAGTTGATTCACGGTATATGTACAAGCTCGAAATTGGGAAATTTGGTCAATAGTTCTTTAGTTGTGCTAGTACTCCGCAATATTCTTGTTGAGACATTGATACTCATTAAATTATTTGATCACTAGTTGTGAGTCACCTATCATCACTTTAACCAATTGTACATTCATGTCGACCAACAAATAGAGGTTGACTATGAGTGCTTCATATTCGGCTTAATTATTAAAGCATTTCAAGTCAAGCTTGAATTCAAATTTGGTCGTGCCCTCTTGATGTCCTCCACTTGGATGCACGGTATTCTATACGAATATCTGCAACAAATTGTCCTTTCACAGCTTTGTAAGCTTATAACAACATCAGTCTTTCTCTATAGGCCTTGCAAGCATATGTTTAATAACATCGGTTTTGCACATTACATAACAAAGGTCGGAAACAAATAATGTTGCGGCTTTATACAAGCAAAATACAAAGATAAACTGATCTTCTCAACAGTAGTAAATCTTTTATCGGCCTTGTTCAGTATCCTATTGAGATAAGATATTGCTTGCTCTTTACCTTCATCATCCTTTTCCACTACCATGCTACCGATTATTGTATTAGTGGCCGACATATAAGGTTTGAATGACTCGCCTGATTTTAGCAGCATTAACGCTGGATGATTTGTTAGGCATGTATTTATTCTTTCGATGGCACACTAGTGTTCTTCTCACCAAAGGAATTCTTCCTAGTTTTCCAATTTCAATGTAGGAGAAAATGCTTCTATTTTACTACATAAGTTAGCAATAAATCTCCCAAGAAAATTTACCTTCCTGATTATCATTTGCATTTGCTTCGGGCTAGTTGAAGGGACTAAATCTAATATGACCTTAGCCTTATTGTCATCAACCTCTTCTCCCCTACTATTCTCATCAACCAAATGCACATTTTAGAAGATTCATTTTCCATTGATATTTCTCCATCCTAACAAAGATTACTCGACATATTCGAGAAGACTTACCTAATTAGGACATTGTCGATGAACATCTCCACAAACTCCTTGAGCAAACGTCCCTATGGCCTTCAAACACCTTAAGGCTGTTTTGCGAACAACTTGTTTGGTAATGAAGATTTGATTGTATCCTGAGTGACCATCCAATAAGCACAATATCTCATTTCCACCTACGTAATCTACTAACATGTGGACAACTAGCATTTCATATTCACCTTTCGGAGTTGCCGAATTCAAGTTCTTGAAGTTAATGGAAACCCACTATTTTCCATCTTTTTTCTTGGACAACCATTTAACATACCTAGTGGTTTCAATATATCCTAGTTTCAAAAATCCCTCTATTTCCTCCTTTATCATTGCATTTGTTTTAGGAGCGAACCTCTGTGGTGGTTGTTTACAATGATCAACCACATCGCTACTCATCCAGCTCTGATAACAAGCTACTATGAGCGAGTCTTTGGATTTGACTATTTTTGTGTCTTCTTTGAGTGGAGACTGCTCGAAATCCCCTATACAATTAGTTAATCCTAGAGAATTCTTAGTCCCGTCCATAAGATAACAAGAGTGCTACTCATCCAGCTCTTATAACAAGCTGCTTCCTTCGATATAAAACATCTATTTTGCCTCCAGCCAGCTCCCTTTCTTTCGGGGATCCATTTAAACCTTGTCTTTGTAAAGTGGGCACAAGCAAGTTTGTTAGTATCGATGCAGGGTGGTTCTATCACGGTTACCATATCATCTTCAAAAGTGTCCAATCGAACAAATTAGTCCAAGTAATAATCAATTCGTGCTTTGCTCTTACATGTTCCTCATTATCACTGTTCTAAAAGGCTAAGGTTTGGTGCAACGATGAAGGTATGAACTAGTTACTATGTACTTGATCCATTCCCAACAACAAATTGTAAGATCCGATCGTTACATCGGCTATAACTACCTTCTTTGCATCACGGATATCTCCCATAAAATCCCAAAAGTATAATGTTTGTTGGGATTATTTCTTTTTCATCTATCCATATCTGCCGAACGTATCACTCAACCATAAGATTTAGGATGTTCTCACATCATCAGATTTAGGGTTGCAGGACAATTGTCTAGGCAACATTTCCTTGATATGAGGTATCTCCAACCACCCTTACAGGATTGGCGTTATTAGAGATCTTTGGCATTCACCCGGGCCAAGGCCATGTTCCAAGGGTTCTATGTTGTTCACCTCTTGATTGGTCTAATTTTGGTCATTGGCTGATGCAGGTGCATCCAACGTAGCTCCATTGACCAACTCAGAACCATCAATGCTTATCCAAGCCAATAAAGAAGTTGGGCATTATGTTCTTCGATGGATCATTTTGAATGAATAATGTTAATTACTTATCGATACTTTGTGGTATATCGATAGGTATCAATGGGAGGCCATTTTAGATGTCTTGTATGACCAACTGATGTAGTTTCAGGAGGATTATTTTCTGGTCAAGGGAGGAGCTCGAATTCTAGGAAGGCTAAAGGTTCATGAATGCGGTTCAAGAATATGGAAAGCCCAAGGTTCAAGAACACGGAAAGCTAACGGTTCGAGAATGTTGAAGGCCGACGATTAAAGGCATTTAGTTCCCGTGTTAATTTGCTTTTTGTTAAGTTCCTAGCTGTTTTTATTTTTATGTAGCTCAAGAGTCGAACGTTTAATTCCTAGGTCATTAAAGTTTGTTTTTAATATTTCCTAAGGCTAAAATCCTCCTATAAGTAGAGGAAACTATCCAATGTAGGGAGATACGAATTTCATGAATGAAAATGGTGAGATTTCCTCTGCTTGAGCGAACTCCTTTGGAGAGTGGATAACTACTTTCAGTTTCGTTATCCTTGGAGCGTAGATCACTCCTTGGTGGTGAGCTTCGTAGATCTCGATCCTCATCCTCGGTTGGTGGCGTGGCCTTTATAACTTGGAAGGAGATTGCTTTTATCTTTTCTTATTCATTTTTGTGTGTTTATCATATACACTACTCCATACACTTAACCACAAAAAATCCCCTTATAAAAATTTCCGTCTGGAATCACTCACCCCATCACGCATCAATAATCATGCTTCCTCAACTATTTGTAGTGATATTACACAGGTAAGTGCCTCTTAACGGTTACGTTTTTAATATCTACATTTAATCGGTAACTGCCCTAACTCCTGAACCCGCTCCTATTCTTATAGTTTTTGGTTTTGATGAGGCGCTTACGGCATTACTTAAAACCACAGCTTTTCGACTATTGGCATTCTACCCAAACTTTTTTTTTTTTTTTTTTTGCGTATTGAGACTGCTTTCCTCTGTACATCTCCCGAAGCCCAATGTGTTGATTTTGGTGCCAACCATAATCTAAAGCATCCACAGTATAATTTACTTTATTTTTAAAGTGATCTATTTCATTTCTCTCTGTGGCAACAAGGCGATTCAATTTAAGAAGATTTCATATTGTTATACATATCTTCTAAAATATAGCAATCCTACTAACGGTATAAGACAATCAATTTCTAATTTTGTTTTTCCATAAATCTGGTGTTTCATATACTTTTTATAATTTTTCTGTTTAAAATTTAGACTGAAAACTAAAAATCTCATAAAATAAATCGAAAGCCATAACGCCCAACCTCGTGTATTTCCAATCAGCAAAAGTACTCTTAGCGTGCCAACATTTGGCACAGAGGAAATCCTGTGTTGTAATTTTTATATTTAAATTTTTTTCTAAAAATGGACCAGGCAAGGCGAGGGCTCAGCTCTCGTTGCTGCCTCCCCATTGTTGACAGTGGGGGAGCATCTGTTGAGGTTGCCGGGCCCTTGCCAAAGGGAGAGCTTCTCCATCACTCCTCCGTAATGCCATTAATCACTGTAGCTGCTACTCCTTCCGAGAAGTTGGCAGATTGTTATCTCATGTTCGATCCTTCATCAACGCCTTTGGTACCCCTTTGGCAATGTTTCCGGAATAGCTACGCTTTGATAAGCAAAGGTAAAAATATTGCTTTACCTTCAGTTACTTTTCGAGGAATGCTCAAACCTGTGGAGGAAATCTGCTATGTCTGTGTTGATTTTGTGGTGGGCTTGATGATTCAAGTTTTTCAGTAATGTTAGTCGCAGTAGTTTAGCATGAATCTTTGCCTGAATTTGGCCACCACCTATTCGGTGCAATGCATGAACCAAATGCATGTCGTTTTACTTCTGGTTTTGTATTAGTTTGAGCGCGCATCAATACGTTATTGGGCATGACGATTCCTGCCACATGTCATTGTTAACAGGAGGATTGGTCCCTCCATGTGTTTGTTATATTTCTGGTCTATTTATTCTGGTGATGCTGATTGATGGTCACTGGTGAGTGGTGAGGAATGATGGTCACTGGTAAGTTAGTTCCTCTCACTGTCGCAAGTTCTCTTGTTCAATTGCTGGCCGTTCCTATGATAGTGTGAAAGCTGGAAGAATAACTGCAGACGTCCATGGCGTGGGTGGAGTTGAAAAGTAGAATAACAAAAAGGAAGAGAGAGCGATAAAAAAAAAGGGGGCCTTGAGATTTTATAACAAAATCAAGCCCAGTTGGTGATACCAGAGTGTTGTCCATATTCGAATATATATATAGTTTGATTTTGGAAAAACACCATCATTATGGGAATGTACATGCAATAGAAAAATTACGCCAATCCATTGAAGTATGGTATGCTACAAGTGAATATTTACGACAAGAAATGAATCCTAATTTTAGGATGACCCCTTTAATCTAGTCCATATAATATCTTTTTCAGGAGCCAGAGGAAGTGCATCTCCAGTACACTAATTAGTAGGTATGAGAGGATTAATGTCAGATCCTCAAGGACAAATGATTGATTTACCCATTCAAAGCAATTTACGCGAAGGACTATCTTTAACAAAATATATCATTTCTTGCTACTGAGCCTACAAAGGAGTTGTGGATACTGCTGTACGAACATTAGACGTTGGATATCTTATGCGCAGACTTGTTCAAGTAGTACAACACATTGTTGTACGCACGATAGATTGTGGAGGCATCCGAGGGGTTTTTGTGACTCCTCAAAGTGGGATGATGCCGGAAAGAATTTTTATTCAAACATTAATTGGCCGTGTATTAACAGACGATAACTATATGGGCCCACGATGCGTTGCTATTCGAAATAAAGATATTGGAATTGGACTTGTCAATCGATTCATAACCTTCCGAACACAACCAATATCTATTCGAACCCCCTTTACTTGTAGGAGTACATTTAGGATGTGTCGATTATGTTATGGTAGGAGTCCTACTCATGGCGACCTGGTCGAATTGGGAGAAGTTGTAGGTATTATTGCGGGTCAATCTATGGGAGAACCAAGGACTCGACTAACATTAAGAACTTTTCATACCAGTGGAGTATTCACAGGTGTTACAGCCGAACATGCACAAGCCCCCTCTAATGGAAAAATCAAATTCAATCATGATTTGGTTCGTCCCACACGTACGCGTCATGGGCATCCTACCTTTCTATGTTCTATAGACTTGTATGTAACTATTGAGAGTGAAGATATTCTACATAACGTGACTATTCCACCAAAAAGTTTTCTTTTTGTTCAAAATAATCAATATGTAGAAGCAGAACAAGTGATTGCTGAAATTCACTTGGGAACATACACTTTCAATTTGAAAGAGAGGGTTCGAAAACATATTTATTCTGAATCAGAGGGAGAAATGCACTGGAGCACCTTAATTTACATATAGCAATGTCCATCTTTTACCAAAAACAAGCCATTTATGGATATTTTGAGGGGGTTCGTGCAAATCTAGTAGAGTCCCTTTTTCACTCTACAAGGATCAAGACCAAATGAATCTTTGTTCGACAAAAACACAACGAAGATATATTTCGAGTCTCTCAGTGAATAATGATCAAATGAGATATGAATTACGTAGTTCTGATTTTTCTGGTAAAATAAAAGAAGATAGGATTCCTGATTATTCAGAACTTAATCGAATGATATCTATTGTTCATTATAATCTCAAATATCCTACTACTTTCCACGAGAATTCTGATTTATTGGCGGCAAAAAGGTGAATAAATCGATTTCTTATTCCACTACAATTTATTCAAGAATGAAAGAAAGAACTAATGCCCCACTTAGGTATCTCAATTGAACTATTGATAAATGGAATTTTACGTAGAAATAGTATTCTTGCTTATTTCAATGATCCTCGGTACAGAAGAAAGAGTTCGGGAATTATTAAATATGGGGACTCTAGGGGTTCATTCAGTGGTTAAAAAAGAGGATTTGATTGAGTATCGAGGAATCAAAGAATTTAAGCAAAAATGCCAAATGAAACTTGATCCATTTTTTTTCATTCCCGAAGAAGTGCATATTTTCCTTGAATCTTCTTCGATAATGGTACGGAACAATAGTCTGATTTGAGCACATACACGAATCACTTTAAATACAAGAAGCCGAGTGGGTGGATTAGTCCGAGTGGAGAGAAAAAAAAAAAAAGATTGAACTGAAAATCTTTTCTTGAGATATCCATTTTCTCCACTTTCGAGAGACAGATAAGATATCCCGACACAGTGGCATCTTGATACCCCCAGGAACAGGAAAAACAAATTCTAAGGAATACAAAAAATGGAAAAATTGGATCTATGTCCAACATAACACACCTACTAAGAAAAAGTATTTTTTTTTAGTTCGACCCGTAGTGACATATGAAGTATTGGACGGTATAAATTTAGCAACACTTTTGCCCCCGGATATGTTACAAGAAAGGGATAATATGCAACTTCAAGTTGTCAATTATATTGTTTACAGAAATGGCAAACCAATTCGGGGAATTTATGATACAAGTATTCAATTAGTTCGGAGATGTTTAATTTTGAATTGGGACCAAGGCAAAAAAAGTTCTTCTATCGAAGAGGCTCAAACTTCCTTTGTTGAAGTAAGTACAAATGGTCTGATTCAAGATTTCTTAAGAATTGACTTAGTGAAATTCCCTATTTCATATCTTAGAAAAAAGAATGATCCCTCAGGCTTAGGAATGATCTCAGATTCAGATAATGTGTCAGATCACACCAATAGCAATCCCTTTTATTCCAAGAAAAAAATTCAACAATTACTTAGCCAAAATCAAGGAACTATTCGCACATTGTTAAATAAAAATAAGGAATGTCCATCTTTAATAATTTTGTCATCATCTAATTGTTTCTGAATGGGTCCATTCAACGCTAGAAAATATGACAATGTGATAAAAGAATCGATTAAAAGATCCTATAATTAAAAGTAGGAATTCGATTGGCCCTTTAGGAACAGTCCTTCAATTTGTGAATTTTTATTCATTTTACCATTTAATAACTCATTTTACTATTTAACTTGAAAATTTAAAACAGAATTTTCAAGTAATTAACTATTATTTAATTGAGGAAAATGGGAGAATTTTGAATCCCGATTCATGCAGTAACATCGTTTTGAATTCATGCAATTTGAATTGGTATTTTTTCATCATAATTATTATCATAATTATTTTGAAGAAAGATCCACAATAATTAGTCTTGGACAGTTTATTTGTGAAAATGTATGTATATCCAAAAACGGACCCCATCTCAAATCGGGTCAAGTTTTGATTGTTCAAGTTGACTCTGTAGTAATAAGATCCGCCAAGCCTTATTTGGCCACTCCAGGAGCAACTGTTCATGGTCATTATGGAGAAATCCTTTACGAAGGAGATACATTAGTTACATATCTATATGAAAAACCGAGATCCGGTCATATAACGCGAGGTCTTCGAAAAGTGGAACAAGTGTTAGAAGTGCCTTCAATTGATTCAATATCGATGAACCTAGAAAGAAGAATTGAGGGTTGGAACGAACATATAAAAAAAATTCTTGGAATTCCTTGGGGATTCTTGATTGGGGCTGAAATCACTATAGTGCAAAGTCGTATATCTTTGGTTAACAAGATCCAAAAGGTTTATGTATCCCAGGGGGTGCAAGTCCATAATAAGCACATGGAAATTATTGTACGCCAAATAACATCAAATGTGTTTTTTTACCTGGAGAACTAATTCGATTGTTCCGAGCGGCGCGAACAGGGCGCGCTTTGGAAGAATCGATCTGTTACCGCACTATGCTATTGGGAATAACAAGGGCATCTTTGAATACTCAAAGTTTCATATTTGAAGCGAGCTTTCAAGAAACTGCTCGAGTTTTAGCCAAAGCTGCTCTCCGGGGCCGTATCAATGGGTTGAAAGGCCTAAAAGATAATGTTGTTATCGGAGGGATGATACCCGTTGGTACTGGATTCAGAGGATTAGTGCATCATTCAAGGCAACATAAGAACATTCCTTTGAAAACCAAAAAGAACATATTTTGTTCCACCACAGAGAATTATTTAATTCTTCCATTTCAAAGAAGTTTCATGATACATCAGAACAATCATTTCGAGGGTTTAATGATTCCTAAAAGTGGATTCATACTTTTTTTAATTAAAATTAATAACAAATAGAGGGTAGGGGTTTGGATTGTGTATTGACATCCACATGGCCAATCTCCGGTAGAAGAAAAGCTTCCATCGGAACAATTATTTAGTTCAGGCCAACCTCGTTGCTTTTTTTTTAAATAAAAAAAAAAAAAGCAGAAGTATGGGGGAGAAATGACAAGAAGGTATTGGAATATCAATTTGGAAGAGTTGATGGAAGCGGGAGTTCATTTTGGTCATGGTACTAGGAAATGGAATCCAAGGATGGCACCTTATATTTGTGCCAAGCGTAGAGGTTTTCATATTACAAATCTTACTAAAACTTCTCGATTTTTTATCATAAGCTTGTGATTTAGATTTTGATGTAGCAAGTAGGGGAAATTTTTTTTTAATTGTTGGTACCAAGAATAAAGCAGCTGATTCAGTAGCACGGGCTGCAATAAGGGCTCGATGTCATTATGTTAATAAAAAGTGGTCGATGGTATGTCAACGGATTGGTCCACTACAGAAACGAGACTTCATATGTTCAGGGACTCGAGAACGGAACAAAAGGCGGGGAGACTCATTCGTGTTCCGAAAAGAGATGCAGCTATATTGTAGACACAATTATCTCACTTGCAAACATATCCGTGCGGGATTAAATATATGACAGGGTTACCTGATCAACAAGAAGAATATACGGCTCTTCGAGAATGTATCACTTTGGGAATTCCAACAATTTGTTTAATTGATACAAATTGTGCCTCGAATCTTGCAGATATTTCGATTCCAGCAAATGATGACGCTATAGCTTCAATCCGATTAATTCTTAACAAATTAGTATTTGCAATTTGTGAGGGTCGTTCTAGCTATATATGAAATCCTTGATTAATAAGAAGATAAATAAATTATTTTTTGAACTTCATAAATTTCTGGAATCGGTTACTACTCTAAATCGCATAAAAGAGATAAAAATTACTGCGGATATTATGTGATTAGTTCGTATCCAAAATAGAAAATTCAACTAAGCAAGTCGAAAAAGAGATGGTTGAATCAAAATAATTCCCTTTAAAGTTCTATCTCTATCAGAGGGCAATATGAATATTTTATCGGAGGTTTTCATGTCCATGGCCAAGTCGATATTATTTCTTGGGTTGTAATTGCTATCTTATTAGGTTCTGCTAATATAGCTGTACGGAATCCACAAACCATTCCAAATGACAATCAAAATATATTCGAATATCTCCTTGAATTCATTCGAGACGTTAGCAAAACGCAGATTGGTCAGGGGCTCTTTTACCATGGAAAATCATAGAGTTACCTCATGGGGAGTTAGCTGCACCCACGAATGATATAAATACTACCGTTGCTTTAGCTTTACGTACGTCAGTAAGATATTTCTATGCAGGTCTTACCAAAAAGGAATCCCCATAACACTTTCCATCATTCTGATCCAATCATACAAATACACCATAGATTATAGTCATGCAACCATATATAGATTATTACGGTTACTCAAGACCCAAGGCAATTTTTAAGGTTCATGAGGGTTATTTTCTGGTCAAGGGAGGAATATGAATTTTGGAAGGCTTGGTTTAAGAATGCAAGTTCCCGTGCTAAAAAATGCATTTCCTAAGTTCCTAGGTGTCTTTATTGTTATGTTATTTTCAAGAGTTAAAGGGCTAAGTTCCTAAGTCGTTAAAATTTGTTTTTTTTTTTTTTTTTTTTTCCTAAGTTTAAAATCCTCCTATAAACACTAACCAAAAAAAAAAAAAAAAAATCATCGTGTAAACAAAGGAAAACTATCAAACATATGGAGCCAAGGGCCCTTCTTCAGAAACTGGCTTACCCTTTATCCTTGGAGCATATATCACTCTTTGGGGGTGAGCTGAGAGCCCTTTATCCTTGGTTGGTGGAGGTTTTAGCCATTGGCGGTGAACTTCGTAGATCTCAATCTTCATCTTTGGTTGGTGGCGCAACTGTTATACATTGGAAAAGATTGTGCTATCTTTTCATATTCGCCTTCGTTTCTTCCCCATATACACTACTCTATACACTTAACCAGAACAATTGCAAAAAAAAAAAAAAATCCGTTTTGAAATCACTTAGCCTATCACACATCAATAACTAGGATTGTCTCGCCCTATCGAGCACGGCGTCATCTTGTACAAACACATTAAGACGATACTCCTGTAAGGAGCTTCATTTCGAAATCCATCCACGAACGGCATCTCATTAACTTCTTGGATCATCCTATGTAAAATGCATCAAGACGGGTTCACTACCCCCACAAAAACGCATCAGGCTCTTTAGGTTATCACACATGCATACCAAAACAAGATTCATTTTATATCTCTCTGATTAACAAATATGATGCCTATGCAATATGCAACAAGCTATGCTATATGCCATCATGGCACAAAAGGGTGTTTGCTTGTATTTTTGTTTTTCAAGAAAAATCATGTTTTTTTGTTCCTGGACACAAAAAAAGAATAGAAACGTGTTTGTTTGCCTTCTTGTTCCAAATCTTTTTTTTTTGTTCCCAAAAACAAATTTGGATTGGAAACAACAAACAAAACAAAAACTTGTTTTTTGTTTCTGGAACAATTTGGAGAAACCAATTTTCTCTCTCTTTTCTTTTCTTCTCTTTCTTTTCCTTTTGTTTTATTCTTCTTTTTTCTTTTGCCGGTTGCCGTCCTCGGCAATGATTGATGGCCAGCCGTTGAGGGCCGATGAACATGCCGGAGTGTCGCGGCCCCTGGTGAGACTGAGCCTCGCCGGTGGCTGGGCAAGCTTGGCCTCACCGAATCTAGGCGAGCCGGGCCTCATTGAGCCACTGCCTGGCGATTGGTGGCTGGGCGAGGCCGCCGGCCCTCCTTGGCCGATCACCTACCATGGCTGAGGTCAGCACCCGGCCAAAAGAAGAAAAGAAAAAGAAAGAAAAACAAAAGAAGAACACAAATTTACCAAAAGTGTGTCTGTTCATATTTTATTCCCGGAATAAATTTATCAAATGCGTTTTTCTGTTCAAAAATTGTTTTCCGGAACAGAAATAGTTTTTCCTATATTTTTTTCTCTAGAAAATTTTTTGAACAGAAATGTTACCAAATGCACGCCAGGTCTCTCATCAAAATAGGATAAGTCATTGCAATTGAACATAAATAGTTAAACTCCCTTATCACACATATCATCATGATCTATCTAGTAATGCATCTTTTGTTAACATAACACACCACACTTTAATAGCTTATCGCATAACTACTTCATGAGAACCTACAATAGTCGATTGGCATAAATATGATAAGCTATTGGCCACAACTAATATGCTATCGACAAAAAACATCATATTAACAAATATCACTTAACCTTAATTTAGCCCTAAACTAACTCCAAAATGCAACAACAACCCTATTTATGGGGAGGAGTGGCAAGACCGCATAGTGGCTGGGGTGGCTAGTCAGGCCTCCAAAGCTCTTGTGAGTGAGCTGGATGGTGTCCCCAATGGTTGCACAACAATCGTGGGTGGTGGTTGGTTGCCGGTGAAGGAAGTATAAAAAAAAAAAAAATGAAGAGGATGGCTTCAAAATGAGATGCAAATGGACAAGGGGTTGTTCATTTATGGCAAGGAGGGAGAGAAAGATGAACTTGACAGCAAAAGTGAGAAAATGAGAGTGAGGGAGAGGTCTGGAATTTGGGGAGAGAGGAAGAGCAGCTTATGCCTAGGCTATTGGATGGCCAAGATTACATCTTGCCATGTCCCATCTAGGATCAAGGATTTGGATCACTTCTCAATTTACTTCTTGCCCAAGTCTCACGAATGCCATTTAATGAACCATTCATGTCTAGGCTAGAAGATAGGGTAGATAGGCTTGGGCAAATGCGTGCCCTTCCTAGCTCCTTTCCCATCTTATCATTTTGTCGTTTGTTGAATAAGTGGGCAATTTGGTCATTTTGCCAAGATTGGGTACTCTTCACGCACATGGGGTGCATTGATGGACTTGGAGAACCCACGGCCCCACCATGGCAGCCCACCTCTTAGGCGTGCGGGCCTTGGGCTGTGCACTTAGAATTAGGCGCATTTGGGCTGTCCATGATGGGCTTTGACCCATGGGATGCCTAATCATGGGCTTGGGCCTAGTTTGGCCCTTGCCTAAGGCTCATTTCCTCTCTTTTTTTTCCAAGCTTTTGTGACCCATTGATGAAAAACCGACTTTTCATCCCAAGGTGGTACTTCTGGCGTTTTTGGGGTCTTCCAATCCTTATCATAATCTTATTCGAAAATTGGATGTCAATGTAATTCCGTTCTGAAAATCGGGATCGAATTGCGGATGGCACAACTTTTCCCTATTTTAATGAAATTTCATCCTCGAAATATGCAGGATCATCCTCTTCTTGAAACAAATGGGGATATTGACTTCTCCTCACTTTGCCAGGTAGCTCCTTTGGTGCCATGATGTAACCCAATGAGTTTGGCCAAAGGAATGACCTTATCATGCAATTCTAGTTCTTTTCTATCCACAACTAGCACTGGTTGGTCTATATACGCCACTCTATCATCCACCTCGATCTCCTCATAACTTAGTACATCTGTAGGGTCCGGTTCATATTTCCTTAACATGGATACATGAAATACATTATGAACCTTAGCATCATTGAGTGCCAATGCTGACCTATGGGATAAAGTTCCTATCCGTTTTGGAATTTCAAAGGGTCTGCGATTCTGGGACTTAGCTTCTGCTTCTTACCAAATCTAGACGTACCCATCATGGGCGACACTTTCAGGAACACATTGTGGCCTACTTGGAACTCCAAAGGTCTTCGTCGTTTTTCTGCATAGCTATTCTAGCAGCTTTGAGCTGTTTTTAACGTTTCGCAAATGACCTAAATTGCATATGTACCAATTCAGGGCTTCTATTTTCTCATATTGTCCATCGTTTTGTAGATGATAAGCAATGCTAAATTGCAGCCTCATTCGCATAGTTGTCTACAAAGTGATTGTCACAGGAAGTTCATGTAATCGAATCATTTTGCTTAACATAGAGATTGCAATAATCCTTTTACACCGCAATGTATTGAGTTGTCTTGGTTAGTCGATTGACTATAACCCAAATGGAATCATTTCGTCTTTGGCTCCTCAGCAATCCCATGATGAAGTCCATTGTGATGTGATCCCATTTCTATTCCAGAATCTCTAATCGTGGTAGTAGTCCATGAGGCTTACAATGTTGAGCTTTAACTTGTTGGCATGTTAAGCACATTGCCACTTTTTTTACAACATCAATTTTCATTCCATTACATCAATAATACTGCCGAAGGCTTTTGTACATTTGTTGGGCATCGGCGAGAATCTCTTTCTAGAGTCTGCCATGTTCGATACATACAATCAACGTTGAAACCTCAAGATCCCATCATTCGTTACCTGAAAGTCCGGCCTTCATTCCTTAGGACTCCTTTGCAGGATCTTCTAGATTGATGGATCCTGGTTTGCACTTGGGGTTTGATTTGAAGGCTAGCCATACATTAGACAAACGGCTTACCTCGAATTTGAAGTCCAAATCTCGTACACCTTCAAGAAGAATCCATTCTTGAACCATCATTTGCGCAATTGTTGGCCATCCTAGTGTGGTATAAAATAACGCAGTCATAGTCCTTGGGAAGTTCCATCCATTGTCGTTGCTGCATATTCAATTCCTTTTCCAAAAATAGGTACTTCAAACCTTGATGGTTGGTGTAAATCGTGAACTTCTCTCCCCACACAAGTAGTGTCTCCATATCTTCAAATTGAAGATGATAGATGCCAATTCCAAGTCGTGCACTGAATAATTCTGCTCGTGCAACCTTAATTGCCTAGACGCATAGGCCACAACATCGACGAGTTGTCAACATATGCTTAAGTTCTTCAGAACTTTCCTTGGATCTATCCGTCCACTCGAACCTCTCTCCTTTGTTTAACAATCTCATCAAGAGCGTAGCTATTTTAGAGACCCTTCCACGAATCGTCTATAATTTCAGGCCAATCCCAAAAAGCTCCAATCTTCACTCATCGTCGTGGGTCTTGCCCAATCTATGATCGCTTTAATCTTTTTTGAATCCACTGAAATTCCTTCACCTATTATCATGGGACCTAGGAATGATACTCGATTATGTCAGAACTCACACTTACTAAACTTTGCATAAAGTGTATTCTCGGAGCGTTAGCAACACAATCTTCAAGTGTTCTTCATGCTCCTTCGAATTCTTCAAATACACCAGTATATTATCAATGAAGATTATGATGAACTGATCCAAGTATGCCTGAAACACTCGATTCACTAAGTCCATGAAAGGAACAACGACATTGGTTAAGTGAAACAGCATCATAGTAAATTCATTGTGGCTGTAACGAGTGTGAAATGCAGTCTGTGCGATATCCTCCTTTTTGATCCTCAACTAATGATAACCTATCCTCGTGTCTATCTTGGAGGATATCGATGCCCCATGAAGTTGATCAAATAACTCATTAATCCTTGGCTTTTGGATTGTCACATGATGGATTTGAGCAAAATAGATGCATAGTCACAACAATCCATATTTCCTTGTTACTAATAGAACCGGTGCTCCCCATGGTGATACAATAGGGCATATTTTTGCTTTTGCACTTTTAATTCCTTTCATTCTAATAACAACATTTGATAAGGTGCCATGGAGATTGTTTATGATCCTGGGGCCAATTTAATAACGAATACTATTTGCAATTTTAGAGGCAATCTTGGCAATTCCTTCGTAAAGGCATCCATAAATTCTTGTACTACAGCAATCAACCGTGGCTCACTATTCATCGAGCCCATCCATTCCAATTACAATGTCAAAATCATCGAGCCTATCCATTAATTATCTCACATCCTTGACTGCCAAAAATAGATAGCACCTTGTCATTCATAGGGGGGAGATTCAAAGGGTTGTTTCCCACAGTTCCAACTCTAATCCGCTAATTTAATGAATTGATCAGCCACAAACGAGTGTGTTGCCCCTTATCAAATAAAGCATGCATGTAGCATACTGGTGTAAGGAGACCGTATCTATAAATATGGCCTCAAAATCTTTAGCTTCTTCTATGGTCACCGCGTAATCCCTTCTTTAAGCTAGTGGTCGGTTAGACTTGTCTGAAGATGTAGCTCCAAATGATTGTCCATGTGGGCCATATCGTACTAGATGGCTATGCTGACCACATCCAAAATATGCTCTTGTCTGGGCATGGCACAATGAAGATCCATGAAACTGGGCACAGAATCAGCAACAATGGTTTTGATTATGTGCCGGCTTTCCAATGTTGTTTTTGTTGTTCAGATGGATAGGGTGCTTTCTTCATGTCACCGACAAATAGCGGACGAGGCTACTGGTCCTGCCACTTAAGCTCCTGCGAGTGAGTTGGACGGTCTCCCGGGTGGTTGCACGGTGATGGTGGGTGGTCGTCGGTTGCCGAAGTGGGAAATATAAGGAAAAATGAAGATGATGGCCTGAAAATGAGATGCAAGTGAACAAGGTGTGGTTCAGTTATGAAAGGAAGGAGAGAAATATGAACTTGATAGCAAAAGTGAGAAAATTAGAGTGAGGGAGAGGTATGTACGAATTTGCGGAGACAGGAAGAGCAACCCATGCTTGGTCTATTATTGGATGGCCAAGATTACATCTTGCCCTGTCCCATCCAAGATCAAGGGCTTGGATGACTTCTCACTTTACTTCTTGCTCAAGTCTCATTAATGCCATTTAATGAACCACTCATGTCTGGGCTACAAGATAGGTGGGCTTAGACTAGATTAGGGGGTGACATCACCTCCCTCATCTTGAAAACATGGGTGCCCCATCCTAGCTGCTCTCCCATCTGCCCTTTTGTTCTTAGTTGAATGAGAGGGCAATTTGGTTATTTCACCAAGATTGGGTACTTTTTAATGCACATGGGGTGCATTAAAGCCCATCATGGATAGCCCAAATGGGCCTAATGCTAAGTGGTGGTCCAAGGCCCAGACGCCCAAGAAGTGGGCTGCCATGGCGAGGCCACGGGTCTTCACTAATGTAACTCCTGAGTCCATCAAAGCACTTCACTTGGTCTAGAGCTCTAAGTTTAGCAAATTTCGATGGCCTGAGCTTCAGGAATTGTTCCTTCAATTTCCTGTGGTCATAAGGGCTTGTAGTATTCCATCGAGTCTAGAATCTTGGTTTGACCTTCCTAAAGAAGTCACTTGGTCTAGAGCTCTCATGGTGGTCTGTTGAAATTTCTAAGGAACACCTGTATAGAAGGATATGCACAGTTAGAGCAATACCAAAGTTAATGGATTATGGTTAAGCATCAACAAATCACTCAAACGAATACATGTATTATGTTTTTTCCAACTAGCCCAACTCCCCAACGCACCTTATCACAACCCCCTCCCATCGCCAGTACGAGAGCATGACCTAGCGTGTTAGTATGGAAGCTCCAAGCAACTTCAAATGTCTCAAATGTCTTTTATTTTTAATTAAGCACATGCGGAAGCGATTATAAACAATCCATATACAAACAAACATGGAAGCCGGGCAAGAGATATACAAGCCATCCTAGTCTTGGGCTAGTTCTTTTCACACAGTAAAAACTATTTCGAATACATATCAATCGTAGTCTTAGGCTACTTATTTTCATTTCCATACATAGTTGATCAGAAGGTTGGGGTAGCATAGCTCGTCTACAGTGCTTCTCCCAAAAATAACCCTCATCCTAGGTTCATTCCCTTACAATGTTCCAATGGGATCCACCAAAGGGATAAAGCCATATATTGGACTGATGATGTCCCCGTCAAAAATGAGGCACCAGGCCTTGTACATATGGAAAACCAAAGTGTCTACTCCTTTCGAGTTTACTACATTTGTCATAGTGGTAAGCATATAAATAGGAAGGTTGGGACGAAGGGGCAATGTGGTTGGTTCATCTATCACAGACCTAAAATGGTGAAAACAACAATATTGAGTCCATGACTAAGTAAGTAGAAATTCTCAATTCTCTTAAAAGTGGACGTCTCGCCGTCGATCCTCAAAAGGAAAATCGCCACCCAGTTGTTGATGGTAAACCAATAGCAAGGTTTGGGCCTTTCCTTGCCTATGCATGAACTTATTCATTTTGAACGACTCATATATCTTACTAAATAAAACTTATGCCGGATTAGATTCGGGCTTGTGGTCCATTTGCTCCAGCTTCGGCATCAACGCATGACTTGTCCCGAGTAGTGATATCCGTCAAGGTTGTCCCAATATCTAGTATGGGTCGTGCAGTCACCTCAGGACACATCCAAAGTATCAAGACCTTTTCTCGCCATCCAACTGTACTCAACACCCATGCAAGACCATGATTTACTTGATGAAAATACAAGTAATTGAAAACACAACATACAATCAAAAAGAATCAAGCCATGAGAACATTCTAGATCGATATGCATAGCACGTTGCACCATCAAAGAGTTAGGAAAATCTAGTTACTAATTTTTGGACCTAGCTTTAGGAATGTTAAACCTAGGGGGAAGGTCATTATAAGGATTGATGTGGGATGATTGTAAGCCATGTCAAACCGATCCAAGAATAGTTATATATCAATATGATAATAGTATAGAATCAGATTGTAGATGATTCAAAATGCTTACTATGTTAATTACGACCAACCCCAACTATGACATCCTCAATCCAACCACAATTTTCAGAACAGCATTACATTTGTGACCAACCTTCGGATGTGATTTAAATGAGGATCATCAGGCCACAAAAAAACCAAATGGGACACTTCAGCATGAAAACCTAGTGTCTCGCTAACGGAATCCTCAAGCCTAGAAAAGTGGAACATTCCTCTGACGAAGACTGATGTGAGCCCCAAGGCATGTTAGGCTACCCAATGGGCCGAAAAGGGCCCAAGCTCATGATGGGTGGCCTAGTTGGCCCCACAGCCACACACCCAAGGAAGGGCCATAGACCTTCCAACCACATCTAGCCATCCATTACAAGACCTTGGCATTCAATCCTGATGTGGGAGCATTCAACGTAGCTCACTTGACCAACTTAGAATGATCAATGCTTATCCATACCAATAAAGAAATTGAACGAATAATGTTAATTACTATTGCATGATGGGGTGAGTGATTCAACAACGGAAAACTTTCAGAGGAAATTTTGTGGTTAAGCGTATGGAGTAGTGAGTATGGGGAAAAATGACAAGGAATAAGAAAAGATAGAGCGATCTCCTCCCAAGGTATAAAGGCCACGGCACCAACTGAGGACGAGGATCGAGATCTACAAAGTTCATTACAAGGCCTAAGGCTTCCACCAACCAGGGATAAAGGGCTTCGGGATAGGGGAGGCTCACCACCAAGGCCTAAAGATTCCACCAGCCAAAGATAAAGCACTTCTTGGCTCACCACCAAGGAGTGATCTACAGTCCAAGGATAAAGAAATCGAAATGAGTTATCCACTCTCCCAAGATGTTCACTCAAGCAGAGGAAATCTCACCATTTTGAATCATAAAATTCGTATCTCCCATACATTGGATAGTTTCCCCTATTTATAGGCGGGTTTTAGCCTGAGGAAATATTTAACACAAACTTTAATGACCTAGGAACTTAAACGTTCAACTTTTCAGCTACGTAAAAATAAAACACCTAGGAACTTAATAAAAGCCTTTATTAACACGGGAACCGTAAGCTTTTTGTATTCTTAAACCTTTTTCTTTCCAAATTTTTGAACCATATTCGTGAACCTTTAGCCTTCCCAAAATTCGAGCTCCTCCCTAATCTAGAAAATAATCCTCCTGAAACTTTATCAATTGGTCAAACAAGACATCTAAAATGACCTCCCCTTGATAGTTATCGATATACCACAAAATGATCCATCGAAGCACATGATGCCCAACTTATTTATTGGCTTAGATAAGCATTGATGGTTCTGAGTTGGTCAATAGAGCTACGTTGGACGCTCCCGCACAAACTCACCATCAAGTTTCACACGTACGGAAAGCACCTTCGGGAGATGTTAAACATGATTCGTGAGTTGTAGTTGGCAAGTCATTCCCTTACTAATGAACAGCAGGTTCGGGCTATTATAAGGTCTATACGAAGGGATTTAGCACTTCCCGGAAGTCCCATCTCTATTGTTCAACTTCTTGTCCATTAGTGTGTGGCTAGTCAGCAAGGAGCTTGAGAGAGGACGGCGAGGTGACGGTTGGGGCCGATGAGGTTGCAACAACGGTCACCAGATAGTTGTTTGACCCACACAAGACGCGGCGATCGCCCATGAGTTGCGTCGCCGCAACACCGGCACAACTCGCACGACCTAGATTTAGGTAGATAGAGGTCACCAGATAGTTGTTTCAACAAGCAATTCTTTTGGGATGTACAAGTCCCTGTATCTCACTTTTTTTCTTGTCCACAAGCACAACGAATACATTCTTTTTGTCTGCTAATGGCTCCCTCAACCCGTGTTTCCCACCCGTGGTTGATTATTACGTATCAAAGAAGGACTCAATGGTAGAAGTGTAATGTATTTTTTTTCCTTATAAAAAGAATACGTGTTTTTCCGACAAGTGGCATGCCTCCATAGGAATCACATGTGGCATTTATGTGAAATTGCCATAGTCTACCCAATAACAAGTGGCATGCCTCCATAGGAATCACATGGCATACAACTTGTATGGCTGATGATGTTTCGTTGTTGGAAGCTTCAGCTTGTCAACGAGAGTTGTCGAACCAACATTGGTGCAGCTCCCACCATCGATGATCACCGAAGACACCTTTCCGTTAATAGTGCAACGAGTGTGAAATATATTGTCCCTTTGCTCTTGATTACTCACAGCCTCTTGACATACCAAAATGATCTCCTCAATTTCTTCAAGTGTCATAACTCTGCAATCTGGACAATTTGCTTGTAATTATGACCAAAACCATGGCACTTAAAGCATTTCCTTGAATTGCCATCAAACTGCTTTTGAAGTTCTTTGGAAGGGTTTGCAATTTTTCCCTTGGCTTTGTCTTGTGTCAATGCACTCTCGCCCTTACTTGAGGAAGCACCCTTAAAATAGGATGTCGCCTTTGTTGAGGTTCTGGAGGAAAAACTCTTGCTCTTCAATTGGTTTTCGACTTTTATGACTCACTTGCATACGTCACCAAAGGACCAATATGGTTGAAGTTCAATCATATAAATAATTTCCTGATTCATGCCGCCAAGGAAACAAGCGATGCTTTGCTCAGGAACTTCTAGAACTTCACTTCTCTTTTTGAGTTGTTCACCACTCATCCCTTGTTGTCTTAGGGAATTCAATTTGAGGAATAGATCTTGCATATAGTTGTCAGGCAAGAACCTCTTCTTCATCAATTTCTTGAGTTTTTCCCAAGACTTGATTCAGCATTTTCCTTCCCTTGCTCGTTGATGCTTTAGATTCTCCCACCATAGAGAAGCATATTTTGTTAGCTTTAGGATAGCAACCTTACATTTCTTCTCATCTTAATACGAGTTGAAAAGTTCGTTCGATTGTCTGTAGTTAATCCACAACGCCATCAGGATTGAGATTACCATCAAACTCAAGCACCTCACTTTAATGTCTCTTCCATTCTCCGTATGCCTCCCTCTTTGTCTTCGAATTTGAGATTCATAATCACCAGAGTACATAATCGTTCAGTTGTCTCCAGTGAAATCGAAATCGCCATCGGAATTTCGACGAGATTCAGAATCCACACACTGATTCAGAATCCATGTCTCGCTGGATTTTCTAGAAGATTGAGGACTCGCTCCATTTGTTGCTGAAGATTTTGGATTGCACGATCCCACCTTTCGTTGTGCGCTTGGTCCAAAGTCAACCCTCTTGGAACTTGATCATCCATAAGGAATTTGTAATTAAATAAAGAAAGGAATCACTCAAATGAGTTGAACATTGGGCTCTGATACCAATCTTTTGATGCATCATGGGGTGAGTGATTCAAATGGGATTTTTGTGGTTAGTAGAGTTTACGGGGAAGAAATGAAAAGGAATAATAAAAGATAGAACGATCTCCTCTAAAGGCCACTCTACCAACCGGGGATGAGGATCGACATCTACAAAGTTCACCACCAAGACCTAAAGCTTCCACCATCCAATGATAAAGGACTTCGGGATAGGAGAAGCTGACCACCAAGGCCTAAAGATTCCACCAGCCAAGGAGAAAGGGCTTCTTGGCTCACCACCAAGGAGTGATCTACGCTCCAAGGATAAAGAACCCGGAAGGAGTTCGCTCAAGTAGAGGAAATCTCACCATTTTCATTCATGAAATTCCTATATCCCCTACATTGGATAGTTTCCCCTACTTATAGGAGGATTTTAGCCTTACGAAATATTAAAAACAAAGTTTAATGACCCAGGAATTAAACGTTCGACTCTTGAGCTACATAAAAATAATAATAGCTAGGAACTTAATAAAAAGCCATTATTAACATGGGAACTAAATGCCTTTAATCGTCGGCCTTCCACATTCTCGAACCGTTAGCTTTCCGTGTTCTTGAACCTTTGGCTTTCCATATTCTTGAACCGCATTCGTGAACCTTTAGCTTTCCCAGAATTCGAGCTCCTCCCTTGACCTGAAAATAATTCTCCTGAAACTTCATCAATTGGTCATACAAGACATCTACAATGGCCTCCCATTGATAGCTATCGATATACCACAAAGTACCGATAAGTAATTAACACTATTCATTCAAAATCATCCATCGAAGAACATAATGCCCAACTTCTTTATTGCCTTGGATAAGCATCGATAGTTCTGAGTTGGTCGATGGAGCTACGTTGGATGCATCCGCATCATTCTCCCGGGGTTATTTGAGATTTGTCCTCTAATCTAGAAGGTTTTCATCCTCCAAGTAAGGAGAACGGTCTCCATAGCTAAATGTTGCTGAAACTGCAAACTCTCATGGAAGGTCAATCTTGTAAGCATTGTTGCGAATTCGCTGAATAACTTTAAAGGGACCGTCAGCTCTAGGCATGAGCTTGTTCTTTCGACAAAATGGAAATCTCTCCTTCCTCAAGTGAAGCCATACAAGATCGCCCGGTTGAAATTGAGTCTTCTTGCGATGTTGATTAGCTTTCTTCTTGTAAGATTCGTTGGCCTTCGATCCAACTTTCTCCATAGAGTCCTCCAGAAGTGGCTTAAGAACTTGGAATCACGATCCGACACAATGGTCTTTGGTACTCCATGAATGCGAATAATCTCTTTGAAATATAATTCAGCAATATGAGATGGATCATTAGTCTTGTGACATGGCACGAAATGAAACATTTTAGAAAACTGATCGACGACCACCATGATAGCATCTTTCCCTCTTTCAGTTCTTGGTAGAGCCACAATGAAAATCCATGCTAACATCCTGCCAGGGCTACGATGGTATCGGAAGTGGAGTATACAAACCTTGATGGAAATGGCTTTATGATCTTTGACAAGTTGCACACCTTGACATGATAGCATGCACATCTCCACTCATCTTTGGCCAATAGAAATGCTCTTGAAGAACCTCAAGAGTTTTGTTAATACCAAAATGACCGGCCAATCCTCCACCATGCGCTTCTCGAATTAGCAATTCGCGAAAAGAACTCTTCGGCACACATAATTGATTTCCTTTAAAAAGAAACCCATCTTTCAAAGAATATATACCATGAACTCCCCACTTGCAATTGTCTATGATGGATGAGAAATCGGCATCTTCAGAATAAAGTTCTTTCATTAATTGAAATCCAAGAATCCTAGAGTCCAGAACCGCAATTATAGAATATCTTCTCAATAAAGCATCTGCTACTACATTAGTGTGCCCCGGTTTATATTTTGAGATGAAAGAAAAGGATTGAGGAAATTCTACCCATTTAGCATGTCTCGAATTAAGCTTGCGTCTGCCACTCATAAACTTAAGCGCTCATGATCAGAATGAAGGAAAAATTGCTTTGGCATCAAATAATGACTCCAATGATCAAGAGCTTGGACAATGCCATAGAACTCTTTGTCATAAGTCGAATAATTCCTCTTGGAATCGGATAGCTTCTCACTAAAATATGCCAATGGTTTTTGTGCTTGCACCAAAACACCACCAATACCAACTCCACTTGCATCACACACAACTTCAAATAGTTTATCAAAATCAGGAAGTGCAAGAATAGGGGACTCACAAAGTTTCTGCTTGATTATGTCAAAAGCGTTTTGAGCAGCCTTTGTCCATTCAAACGCACCATTCTTCATGCATTCAGTTATATGAGCCATGACGGTACTAAAGTTTTTGACAGAACGTCATACATATACCATCATGCCATAGGTACACACACAACCATGCACTCATCATCATCATGTCATACATATACCTTCATGCCATAGGTATACATAAAACCATGCACTCATCATCATCATCATATAATATAGCCATGTGTATGTCACCATATCATATGTGCATGATTCAATTTCCACTTTTATCTTCCATTTCGATCACCACATCTTTCTTTCCCAGGACGAGTAATTACATCCCACATTTTTATCACTCGCACCCCAACTTGGCATCGCGAGAAACCTCCGGCACACCACCGGGCATCCGGCATCCCCACATTCTGGGCATCTCGCATCCCAGCAGGCATCACGAGGCATTCCTCGGGGACAAACCTCAGAGGCTTCCGGCACACAACCATTCCAGGCATCTTGAACTTTTGGCTTTCCATATTCTTGAACCGCATTCATGAACCTTTAGTCTTCCCAAAATTTGAGCTCATGAACCTTAACTGGAAAATAATCCTCCTTGAACTTGATCAATTGGTCATACAAACATCTAAGATGACCTCCCATTGATAGTTATCGATAAACCACAAAGTACCGATAAGTAATTAACATTATTCATTCAAAATGATCCACCGAAGTTATCGATACACCACAAAGTCTTCATTGGCTTGGATAAGCATCGATGGTTCTGAGTTGGTCAATGGAGCTACGTTGGATGCTCCCGCATCATCCTCCCCAGGTTGTTTGAGATTTGACCTCAAATCTAGAAGGTTTTCATCTTCCAAGGAGAAAGGTCTCCCACATTGAATGTTGCTGAAACTCCAAACTCTCCCGGAAGGTCAATCTTGTAAGCTGATGTGAGTGCATCCAACGTAGCTCCATCGACCAATTCAGAACCATCGATGCTTATCCAAGGCAATAAAGAAGTTGGGCATTATGTTCTTCGATGGATCATTTTGAATGAATAATGTTAATTACTTATCAGTACTTTGTGGTATCACCAATTGATGAAGTTTCAGGAGGATTATTTTCTGGTCAAGGGAGGAGCTCGAATTCTAGGAAGTCTAAAGGTTCACGAATGCGGTTCAAGAATATGGAAAGCCAAAGGTTCAAGAACACGGAAAGCTAACGATTCGAGAATGTGGAAGGTAGATTATTAAAGGCATTTAGTTCCCGTGTTAATAATGGTTTTTTTATTAAGTTCCTAGCTGTTTTTGTTTTTATGTAGCTCAAGAGTCGAACGTTTAATTCCTAGGTCATTAAAGTTTTTTTTAATATTTCCTAAGGCTAAAATCCTTCTATATGTAGGGGAAACTATCCAATGTAGGGGATATACGAATTTGATGAATGAGAATGATGAGATTTCCTCAACTTGAGTGAACTCCTTTGGAGAGTGTACTATGCTATGAATTGTATTGTGTGATGCATTGAGTGGTTTATCGGATCTTTTACCTGCTGAGTGGCTGTACTCACCCCTTCAGGGACCAACATTTCAGATTAGAAAGATGCCACTCCCTACTGTCACGTGGGGCACCTTCTATATCCTCCCATCTGACGTGGAGGTAGAGTGTTCAAAGATCGACTATCTTACTGATGTGGGAGCATCGAACGTATCTCCATTGGCCAACTCAGAACCATCGATGCTTATCCAAGCCAATAAAGAAGTTGGGCATTATGTGCTTCGATGGATCATTTTGAATGAATAATGTTAATTACTTATCGGTACTTTGTGGTATATCGATAACTATCAATGGGAGGTCATTTTAGATATCTTATATGACCAATTGATGAAGTTCCAGAAGGATTATTTTCTGGTCAAGGGAGTTGCTCGACTTTTTTAAAGGCTAAAGGTTCATGAATGCGGTTAAAAAATATGGAAAGCCAAAGGTTCAGGAACACGGAAAGCTAACGGTTGGAGAATGCAGAAGGCCGAAGATTAAAGGCATTTAGTTTCCGTGTTAATAAAGGATTTTATTAAGTTCCTAGGTGTTTTTATTTTATGTAGCTCAAGAGTCGAACGTTTACGTTCCTAGGTCATTAAAGTTTTTTTAGTATTTCCTAAGGCTGAAATCCTCCTATAAATAGAGGAAACTATCCAATGTATTGGAGATACTAATTTTATGAATGAAAATGGTGGGATTTCCTCTACTTGAGTGAATTCATTGGAGAGTAGATCACTCTTTGGTGGTGAGCCAAGAAGCCCTTTACCCTTGGCTGGTGGAATCTTTAGGTATTGGTGGTGAGCTTCTCCTATCCTGAAGTCCTTTATCCTTGGCTGGTGGAAGCTTTAGGCCTTGGTGGTGAACTTCGTAGATCTCGATCTACATCCTTGGTTGGTGGCGCTGCCTTTATACCTTGGAAGGAGATTGTTTTTATCTTTTCTTATTCCTTTTCATTTCTTCCCCGTATACACTACTCCGTACCCTTAACCACAAAAATCCCCATGTAAAAAAATCCATTCTCGAATCACTTACCCCATCACGCGTCAGTTACCATCTCTGGTCTGACGTTTGTGATAGTTCGAGTGCTGGTCATGTACGATGTGGGCCTGGCTAGAGGCCCGGTCATACAAGAGTTTTTATCGGTCCACCTCCGCCAAGATGGAGTGTTTAGGGGGAAGTTGTCACCACCATCACCCGACGCGCCAAGATTGGTGTGATGGCCGCGTGAGTAGAGAGCTGACGTTTCTTTTTGGGAGGTAGCCGACACTTATAGATGGAGGATGATGAGTGATCGAATATAGAGGTCGAGATATCTTTTGAGTAGAGAGCTGACATTTCTTTTTGGTTGTACCAACCCAAAAATCCATCATGAAAGTATGTAAATAAAAGTGGCTCGGCTTTATCTTTGCATATGGTATGTAGTTTGTGTGGATTGCATTATAGTTATTGGAGGGAGAGATGATGAGATTCAATTATGCTTCCGCTAATAAGTTGCGCTGGGACCAATTTTTTCAAAAAAAACAAATGCCTATGAACTTTGATCATTCCACTAAGATATGTAACTAGCGTTCATTAGCTACCTGTGGCAACCTTAGGTTTTTCAGGGTCCCACATGTAGTTTATCACATTTCTTTTTTTTGAAAACGGTCCCAGTGCAGGTTATTAGCGGAAGCATAAACAAGTCTCACTATTTTCCCCTCCAATAACCATAATGCAATGCACACCAACTATGCACCATAAGAAAAGATAAAACCGAGCCATTTTTATTTATATTATCATGATGGATTTCTTGGGTCGGTACAACAAAAAAGAAAAGCCAGGACTTTTAGCTAAACTTGGCCACGACTCAAAAAGAGAGATCTCGACCCCATATATCAATCACATGTCATCCTCCCTCTACAAGTGTCGGCTATCCCAAAAAAACGTCAGCTCCCACTCCTCACATAGGCCATCACACCCATCCTGGTGAATCGGGCGGTGCGGCGGCAATATCCCTCGTATCACTCGGCCTCGGCGGACATGGACTGACAAGACCACCTGGATGACCGGGCCCCCAGCCAGGTGCACCTCATACATCACCACCACACGAACCCGTATAAAAGTCAAACCAAGGATGGTAACACAATCAATCTTTGAACACTTGACCTCCACGTCAGAAGGAACCCGTAAAAGGTACCCCGCTTGACCGGAGGGAGAGGCATCTTTCTAATCTGAAATGTTAGTCCCCACAAGGGGTGAGTACAACCAATCAGCAGGTAAATGATCCATTAAACTACCCATGCATCAAACAAAACAATCATGACATCATAGTAGAGTACATATCACTCATGCATCAGGCATAACTTACTTTGTAGCCATGCATATGTCATCATACCATATGTGCATACACCATCATGCACTCGAGATCAATCTTTCATGCATATACCATCATGCCATCATACATATCATATCACACAGCCATGCATACATGTCATCATACCATATGTGCATGATTCAATTTCGACTTTTGCTCTTTCAATTAGATCACCACATTTTTCTTTCCCGGGACCAGCAATTGCATACCACATTTTATCATTCGCACCCAACCTGGCATTGCGAGTAACCTCCGACACACACCACTGGTCATCCCACACCCCCACATCCCGGGCATCTCGAAACTCCCGAAGACATCCGGCACCCCCATATTCCGAGCATCTTGACACTCCTAAGGGCTTTGTCGGCTCACACCTCCAACAGCATCCTCAATTATCACAACTCATATTCACAATTTATGTCTCAATATGAACATGGCACATGATGTAATGGCAACAAAGTCAATTCAGCTTTTGATCTTATAGGTAATGCCAAATATCATCACATGTGCAACAAGATTCAATCACTTAAGACAATATAATTCAGGGGCTAATACAAAACAGAATAGTCCATGTATTACAGTTTTTGAAATTCGCACAATCCAGCTTGCACAGTTTTTGAAAACATTTTAATTAAATACCGGAATTACCTTTTAAAATTATAAAATTTGAACATGTGATAGTCAAGACATAAAGGCATATATTTCATGAAGAACACTACACCAAAAGGGCCTTGATATCATTCGGTATTGACCAAGCATCACAGCAGCATTATTCTAACAATTCAACTTGCTCATTTTTTGAAACATTTTTAGTTAAATAGGCAAATGAACACTTTGCCAAAAGAACTTCATACAAAATGATATAGCCCCATGCATTGAAACTGACTAAGTTCGAACACATCAGATTACACGGTTTTAGAAACATTTCCTATTAAATACCCTAATGACCTTCAAAACTTATGAAATTCGACTATGTGGTAGCCAAGACCCTAAGGTACACTTTTAATGAATGAATCAAAGTCACATTCGTCCTAGTACCGAAATTTCCAGATCCAACAACCTCTGAAAAACCATGATTTCACCTACCTATTCTCGTTCGTTTTCTCTAAAAATTTTATATGTTAAACCTTAGGATGTCCTTCACATCTTTTGTTTATAAATCAAAGTGAAATTTCAACAAAGAATAAAGATTTCACCCACTTACACTTGTGCATTTTGTCCCAAATTTGAGTATGTTACATTTCAAGAAGTCCTTAACAACTTTCATTGAGAAGTCACGGCCAAAATCCAACTCAAATATCACATGCAAGCCACTAGAACATCCAAGGTCGAACATTTTTCTCAAGAACAGATTACTAGCCTCAACCACCCCCTCTTAAAACTTCAACTTTTAACACCCTAAACATCCGAAATTTATCACCATTCAAGCACACATACTAGGCACAACATGCAAGAGCAGATCAAGGATCCCTCTTGCCTCTAAACCGAGCAAGCAATGAACACACGGAACGGGACGCGGCAGCGACGGACGGCGGACGCACAACCCCTCCTCCTTCTTCCTTCTCTTCTTCATTTCTTCCTTTCTTTCTTCTCTTTCTCTCCTCTCCCTCTCTCTCTCGGATGAACCCTCCTCTCTTTCTCCCTCTCTCTCGCTTAAGCCGGCCATCATTTTCCCTTAATTTCTTCCCCTCCATCATTAGCCATCATTAGGTGTGCATGGAGGACACTTGGGACAGATGGGGGAGGCATGCAACCGGACTCCCCCTCCTTTTCCTTCGTGCAACCAACAACCCCTTCATGGGCTTATGAGCCGACCATTAAGGCCCATCTTGGGCCCAACACTCTTGGGCCTAAGTCCCAAGCTTAAATAATTCCACAATTTCACCCCTTTTAAAAACTAATTTAAATACCTATTTAATCAAATTACTTACTTGCAAATTAAATGTCTACGCACTTGCAAATCATAAATCTATAAGTTCCAATTTATAATACATATGGCCAAAGTTAGAACTTTCTTTCCCAAAATTTTTCCATTAAAAGCTTGGCCATAAATCTCGTTGCAAATCATGGATCAAAAGGCTACAAAAATACAACTACGATGTTTTCATCATGTATCCATGGCTCATGGCATACTTAGGGATTTTCATGAAATTCTAAGATTCCACACTGTCCAGCCCCTCACCAAGAGCTGTGGATGCCTGACCAGCCACAGCCAACACTCGTCCGGCCTTGCTGTACCTCCCCTGTTGTTTTTTGAGTTTGGATTTGGGTGTGAATCACATTATAGCCCTTGTTTATTGTGATGACACTTGGGACTAGATTACCATTAGGTCAAATTATGCTTTGGTTACGTGATAAGTAGGTTGTCATAGAGTTCCAATAGGTTATTGTGAGAAGTTATTGTTTGTTTTCGATAAATTATCATGGTGGGTTATCACATTTTTCGAGAGGTTACATGATTGGATATTGTAGGTTGCAATAAGTTGTTGCGGTACAACCTTTTTAGTTTTCAATAAGTTATTCAATTATGATGAGTAAATATGTGATAAGTTATCATGTTGTGATATGTCATAAGTGCTAAGTTGTTATGATCTATTATATTAATGTGACAAAACTGATCAAATAGATTATGATGGCCATCGTAATAACTTTTGCTTAAATGCAATAGTGTAACGTATCTTTACTAAGTGTTTGATGCATGGAGTTCCAATGGTAAGCGTTCATGGTACTCAAGGAGTTTTATTATTTGTTATGCATAGAAGTTTATGTAAAATGGTAAAACATGGGTTGGTTTAAATGATGTATTTGTGTGATATAAAATGAGGTACCAGTATGTGACACACATTATCGCATGTGGTATGAACATACACACTCCTGCATTGATTAAGATGAAATATAAGAAATCGGCTTGAGTGTGGGGGTATATTTGTGTGATTACCTAATTACCCTATTGCGAAATCAGCAGCACTATATCACATTATTGCCCAGAAGAAGCGAGTGGCAAGGGCCTAATATAAGAACGTTAAAGTTAAGTCCTTTGCGATGGTAGATTTGGTTTCGAAGACAATTTGCCCGTTCCACGCGAAAATTGAAACATTTGGTCACTGGTCACCCACTTGAAAAGGATTATATCAAGTTACTAATGTGGTAAGTGGCAACGCCTACCGGGTGAAGGCTTCTCTACCCTACGATGTGCCAAATGAGGGAATCTAAAGAAGAAATATAAGTTCAAGCCACTTTTTCAATGTAAAAAGACCATTAGCAATGCAGGAGTGTGTATGTTCATGGGAGTCCTAATGTAGGCAAAGGGGATGAATGTAGGCTACCTCTTGATCGCCATTAGGAAGTCCTTCGCATGGCCCTCCACATGGGAGTGGCCTTGCCCATCCTAGGCCACTAATCGATGTGTCTTGTACGCCTTCACAAACAAGCAACCTCTCACTTCGAAGAAAAACTCACTAAGGATCCTGATTTCCAACTCCACGTCATATCAACTCTCATTAAACCCTAAAACACACTCAGTATCAACCCGGGATCTGCTAGTTGCAATTATCTCCTCCTCCTTAGTGAGGTTGCACCCCAATTGAGCTTGTTCATCACAAATGTGAGATACTTTGTTGTATATATGTGTTTCGTGCCTAAGGGTCGGGGTGTGATAGCTCGGGATTAGCCTAGCACCTCTACTACAATGAGGGTGACCTCAAAAAGTGATATTCCTTATGTTCCTAGTATGCGTCCATCTCAACACACCCTAGCTCAGGCTTTGCCTGTCAGAATTAGTGCCTGAAAAAGTTAAACAATGACGAGTGAGATAAACTCAACGAGTAAGCTTTGCATTATCACCCCACCTCATCTCGATTTAGTATAAATAAACACTACGTGAATGCGTCATTCCATTAAGCAAATGATGATCCCAATCCACACCAATCATTAATATGATAATTAACTCACGCACATGTCTGATGTGACTCATATACATATCCAAGTCACACATGTGCAAGCCATACATTACTCTCACAATATGCATGTAGCGTTTAGGGACTTTGCACACTATGACAACTCAAGACCATGATCCCATTCACTTGGGAGTATCCAAACTTAGTCGGGCATTGTTCCACATAAACACATTAACACAGAATCATCTCCCTATGTAGACGCATCAAGCTCATTATGTGATCGCACAAGCATACAATCACTCGAGCCCATTTATTATTTTCCTCATTAGTGAACGCAAGAGTGTGTGATGCTCATACCACATATAATAGTATTAATTACATGCAACCATGCCACGTGATCACATCTCAATTAATTATTCACCGCAACAATCATGCAAGAAGCTCACGAAATACATCACCACAACTTAATCCTCACATTACATATAATTATAGAATGCTAGGAATACCTACCATTTTCAACATTCGATTTGTATAAGTACTAATCACCAACATATAAGTTATAACAATTGCCTACCACTATAACATTACAACGATTGCCTATCACTTATCACGGCAGCCTATCTTTGTTCCTTATCGCTTATCATGATAGCCTATCATGTTACTTATTGACTTAATCAACTTATCACTAAGCGAAATATCATTAACCCGTAATCTAATCTCGAACCTATTCTTAAGCAAAATTACAACCCCAATCAAGGGTTAGAAAATTACTCACTTATGAAACTAGACTATGGCGAGTGGAGGCGATGCAGCAACTCTCACGAGCGGCGGTAGCTCACGATGATGCTTGGCAAGACTCGATGGTGGCTGGGTGGTGTCGCATCCAAGAACTTCGACAACCTAAAATATTAATTTTAAGGAAAGGAGATTTGTTTTTGAATGGCCATATGGACAATTATATCATCGGCCACCTTATTTTATCTCTTGGACCGAAACCCCCTATAAAAAAAATTTGGTTTGCAAATGTTAATTGATTTTTATAAAAATCAAAATGCCCTAAAGTGGTGTAGGAATTATGGGCTTATTATTGATATTTTTCTATAGGCTATTTAAATTGGACATAGGACAACTTGGCCGAAAATATTCGGGCCCAAAGCAGGCCGAGAGGCCCAAACTGTCGGCCCATGAAGGAGAATCGGATGGAGGCCATGCCACCTCCACCACTTGTCTCTTTGTTGAAGACACATGTCTTCCTCTTGGAGCCAAGTGTCTCTTGCATGCAAAATCCAATGATTGCTAGCTATTAAGCCAACAAAAGGAAGAGGGGGAGGCGGATTGAGCGGGGAACCGTCGAGAGAGAGAGAGAGTGAGACCGAGCGGGCGAGTGACCGAGAGAGAGGAGGAGGAGAGCTTGCGCGAGAGAGAGAGGGGCAAGTGCGGGCCATGAGGGGGAAGAGGAAGGCCGTCTTCCGCCGTGTCCTAGCTGCCGACGTCAACGCCACCTAGTTCCGTCGTCAATTGAGCCATGCCTAGAGCCCCAAGTTGCCGATTTGCTTATTGCGGTTGCTTTGGACTTGAGGCAAGTACAAGTTCCTCAATCTAAGTTTTGCTTGCTGTTTTATCTAGTGAGGAGTTGGTAGATGTGAGAAAATGTGGAATTTGGAGCTACATGTTGATTTTTGATGAAGGAGATGAAGCTACTCGAAGTAATGGAGCAAAAATAAAGCAAGTTTTGGTGGATTTCACTTTTGGATGTAGTCGAGCTTAGTAAAGCCTTGGCCTTTTTGATGTACCGACTCTTGATTTCTGATCAAATTATGTAAATAAAAGTGGTTTGACTCTAACTTCTACATATATATGAAATGTGTAGTTGGTGTGCATTGCATTGTATTATTTAGTTTGAGTATGGGTTAGGGAGATGTCAAATATGCTTCCGTTATATGAACTACGCTGGGACTGATTGAGATAATATAAACCCCAGGATATACGGACGCACTACAACTCTATGGTATTCGAGTGAATATTACCAAGTCAAGTGAAAGGTAAGTGAGCCGTGGCGACCCTAATGGTTTAGGGGCCGTTCGTGGGCTGCCACAGTTGGTGCTTGGCAGGCCACGACAAGGCCAAAGCAACCGAGAGACAGCGCTACAGAAACAGAGAATGACATTGGCAAAGAGGTGTGCAGCTTCCAATGGTTCATGGTGGCCCAAACCAAGAGGAAAGAAGAGAGATATGGTTGTGAGGTGAGGGTTGGGGATGATAAATGTTAGTAAGGGAACTTCATCCAAAGGCGGGTGAGAGAGAGGAAGTGAGTGAAATGAGAGAGATGAGAGAGGGGGGCCAAAAAAGCAAGAGGTAGCAGCTCATGGCTTAGGCCCATGGATGGCCAAAATTGCCTCTTCCAAAACTTCTCCTCCACGCTCTATTTAATGTGGTCATCTATGCTAGAAATGGGGTAGAGTAGGTTAGGATGATGTCAATTTCTCTCTCCTACACTCCCTTGAATGCCCCACACTTTCTTCATGCATAAGATTTTTGTTTTATTAGGCTAGTAGGGAACTTGGGCCCGCCCTCCATGCACATGACGCCCATTTGGCCGACCATCCTTAGGCACGAGCCCTACTAGACACACTCATGGGCTTGGTGTGACATCCTCAAAATTTGTTCCTATTCAGGATAAGATAAAAGGTTTTCTTTTATCAATGCACCATTAGCAAAGTAAGACTTTGAATTCCCTCGTGAACCATTGAAGAGTGCTAAAGCTATCGGGAAAAGGCAATTTAGCATTTTGATGCACACAACTAGAGAACTCAACCAGGGATTGACCATTCAACCATAAGGATCCATGCGGGACAATCTTAACCATTTCTTGCCGATCTAAGAATGGTTATAGATCGATTCAATAATAATATGTAATTAGATTGTGGGTAATTTTGCGGAATTACTAAATCAATTCCTTGTTTATCAGTAAACCTCGAATTTTTACTTAAATGAAATTGGGCTGGAAATTGGAAGCCCAAAGGAGGCCCATGAATTTGGAAATGCCCAATGGCATGAATTTCCTTTAAAATTCAGCTGTAAGGGCCCAACAAGTGGAAGTTACGGTTTTGCCTTTTAAGGCCCATAAGGCCCAAATTAGATGAATCAAGCCCAAGCCCATTAAGACAATTAGGCCATTTTGGGCTTTGCCCCATGTGTGAGAATAGTGACCGACGTGAATAATGCGCATGAACAATAACCTAACTTCTAATTGGACTGGCTTCTTTAAGACTTGGAGATCAACGACTGAGTTTTGCATCTTCTTGGGATCAAATATCATTTCATGGTCTCCAAATAGCAAGTGACAATGTGAAGGTCATTTCGGGTTTTGCTAAAATCGCTTGTATTTTTTCTTTTTGTCTATTTTAAGTAGAGGAAATCCAAGACTAATTTTTTCATATTTTTCATGAAATTCCTCTCAAAAAGTTGTGCGGAATCAAAACAGATATTACCCAAAAAATTGTTGGAGAAATGAGAAATGCTTTATGGAAGTTTTACCCTCTCAAACTCATCGCGATAGGACAAACAACAAGAGACGCTTTAATAGCATGATTTTTCCCATTTTCGAGATTTTCGAGTTTCTAATGAGACTCCACTTGAAATGTTATACATAATCAAATGAAAATATCGCCCAAAAAAGTTGTCGGAGCATTTAGATAGTGCTATGGTAGTTTTGCCCTCTCAAACTCATTACTACAAGACAAACAACATGAGACATGCTTTAAATTCTCTCCACAAATAATATATATCTTAACTTTTTTTTTTGGTCGGTATATATATCTTAACTTAAATAAGTATCTTTTTTGGGGGATATTTATTTTGATTCTACATAACTTTTTGAGATGAATATTATGGAAAAAGCAAAGTTTTCGAAAATAAAAAGAATCCAAAAAAAAAGTTGTCGAAGCAATTAGATAGCACTCTCGCAGTTTTGCCATCTCAAACTTATTACAACATGATAGCAATTAATAGCTTGACTCCTATTTTTGAAAACTTCGTGTTTTCCATAATAGTCATTTCAAAAAGTTATGCTTAAAGAGTTACTTTATTCAAGTTAAGATATATTATTTGTGGAGAAGATGGAGAAGAGTTTAGACTTAGAAAGGAAAAATCATATAAATATATCTCAAGTACCATCACTGATTTTATTACTTCTATGACTTCATTTGTTTCGTGGAAATTGAATAATTTGAGAAATATTATCCTAAAATCGATCACTTGCATTGCTTACAAAATTAAAAGAAAGAATGACAAATATGTTCACAAAACATTTAGATAAATATATTTCTCGACAACGAAAACATTTTTCATTAATTAATTATTCAAGCAATACAAGTGAGAAATTACAAAAAGTCTTAAAATGTGTGCCAATTTAGTTCTAAACATCTTAATAATTTACCAATTCAGTTCTTCACTTTTCGACAATTTGCCAAATTAATCGTTGCAATCAATTTTGGCCAAAAGGCACCGAGTAACAATCTGGTCAACTCATGGTCAATTTTTTTGTCTATTTTAATTTTTTTCTGAATTTTTATATTCTCCATTCTTTTCTCTCTATTTTTTTCCTTCTTTTCTTTCCTTTTTTTTTTTTTACAACTCTTGGTTGGCAAAGGCGTAGAGGTCATCAATTGATCCTCATTAGCCATGAATGATGCCTGGAACCCTCGCCTATGGTCTATGAATGATGCTTGGAACCCTCACCTATGGTCTAGATGAGGACCTTCGTGCCTTCACCAACCACAAGTAAAGGGCATCTGATACGTGATGGGGTGAGTGATTCAAGAACGGAAATTTTTATAAGGGGATTTTTGTGGTTAAGTGTATGGAGTAGTGTATATGATAAACACACAAAAAGGAATAAGAAAAGATAAAAGCAATCTCCTTCCAAGGTATAAAGGCAGCGCCACCAACCGAGGATGAGTATCGAGATCTATGAAGTTCACCACCAAGGCCTAAAGCTTCCACCAGCCAAGGATAAAGGACTTCGGGATAGGAGAAGCTCACCACCAAGGCCTAAAGATTCCACCAGCTAAGGATAAAGGGCTTCTTGGCTCACCACCAAGGAGTGATCTACGCTCCAAGGATAAAGAAACCGAAAGGAGTTATCCACTCTCCAAAGGAGTTCACTCAAGTTGAGGAAATCTCATCATTCTCATTCATCAAAAATTCGTATCTCCCTACATTGGATAGTTTCCCCTACTTATAGAAGGATTTTAGCCTTAGGAAATATTAAAAACAAACTTTAATGACCTAGGAATTAAACGTTCGACTCTTGAGCTACATAAAAATAAAAACAGCTAGGAACTTAATAAAAAGCAAATTAAAACGGGAACTAAATGCCTTTAATCGTCGGCCTTCCACATTCTTGAACCGTTAGCTTTCCGTATTCTTGAACCTTTGGCTTTCCATATTCTTGAACCGCATTCGTGAACCTTTAGCCTTCCCAGAATTCGAGCTCCTCCCTTGACCAGAAAATAATCCTCCTGAAACTTCATCAATTGGTCATACAAGACATCTAAAATGGCCTCCCAATGATACCTATCGATATACCACAAAGTACCGATAAGTAATTAACATTATTCATTCAAAATGATCCATTGAATAACATAATGCCCAACTTCTTTATTGGCTTGGATAAGCATCGACGGTTATGAATTGGTCGATGGAGCTACGTTGGATGCACCCGCATCAGCATCTTAGCCTTATCACCAAATCTAGGCGAGGGTCATCAACCCTCAAATATGGCCATCGAGTGTGGATCAACGACCTCGCTGGCCAAGAGTTTAAAAAAAAAGGAAAATAATAATAATAAAAAGAATATATAAAATATTAAGAAAATGTAAATAAAAAAAAAATTGTCCATGTTTTAGCCAAATTGGTCAAAATGACTTAATTGGAAAATCCTCGAAAGGCTTAGAACTAAATTGGCAAATTGTCAAAAAATTTATGATTTAATTAGCACGATTAAAAGGCTTTATTGGCAAGTCGTCAAAATGTTTGAACTAAATTTGCACAATTTAGAGATATACGCTTGAATTGGCATAAGTGCCGTAGGATTAAAAGTTTTTTTTTTTTTTGCAATTTTTCCATTTTATATGCACTATTAAAACATTTTAAAATTTAGGAATCAATTAATAGCCACTAAGGGGCTGTTTGGCAACGTGCCAATTAGTATCTAATTCTGAATTTTTTTGTTCCTAGGAGTAATTTTGAAACAGAATCGCGTTTGGTAAAATTTTTGTTCCTAGGAACAAATTTGGAGTAGAATCAAGAATAAGAAAAAAGTTGATTCTTGTTTCGGGAACAAATCTGAGAATCAAAACCAACTCTTCTTCTTCTTCTCTTTTCTTCTTCTTCATCGAATGCCATCCCGCGATCGCCGTCTCGCCATCGTCCGCTATCGTTTGCTGCCGTCGATCGCCACCGTCAACCGTGGTCAATCGCTGGCAATCGGTCCGGCGAGCTCGCTGGAAGCAAGCCTAGCCACCGACAAGGATCGGCCTCGCCAAATCTAGCGAGGACGAGCCTCACCGGGGCTAGGCAAGCCTCGCGATGCCTAGCCCTGCCAGTGGCTAGGCGGGCTTCGCCCGCCCCACCGGTGGCTAGGCGGCCTCCCTTAGCCCCGGCGACACCGACCTGGCCATTGGTGAGGCTCAACCGACAAAGGTCGACCTCGGCGATGGCCGGCAACGCTCCGGTGAGGTCGCCAGCCTCATCCGGCCGGTCACCGGTCGGCAACCGACCTAAAGAAGAAGAAGAATAGGAGAAAAATAAAATAAAAAAAGGAAAAAAATAAAATATAAAAATAAAAAATATAAAATTTATTTTAAACTTAAAAGAAATTGATTTGGAATAGAATTAATGAGCACGGTACCAACTGCAATTCTATTCCAGAATCATAAATTTTAAATAGTTACCAAATGGCTTAAAATGCATAGAATCTGTTCTTGTGAATAGAATAAAAAAGGAATTATTTTTTATCAGAATCTACTCCCGAAAACAAAATAAAAAAGAATCATTTCTAATGAGAATCTTCTCCCAGGAACAGAATCGTTATCAAATGCACCCCAACAATCTAACTAAGGCAACAAAGACACAATTTTACTCGTGCAAAAATTTTAGTGGTTAATAATAATGCAACAAAAATTCTTCAACTCAACGAAATTTATATTTGTGCTTTTAGCTAGTTTTAATTTATTGGCAAAGGCGTAGAGGTCATCAATTGATCCTCATTAACCATAAATGATGCCTAGAACCCTCGCCTATGGTCTAGACAAGGACCTTCGTGCCTACAACAACCACAAGTGAGGGCTTCTTAGCCTTATCCAAGCAAGGGCCGGGACACCCTCACCAAATCTAGGCGAGGATCATCAACCCTCAAATTTGGCCATCGAGTGTGGATCAGCGACCTCATTGGCCAAGAGTTTGAAAGAAAAGGAAAATAATAGTAATAAAAAGAATATATAAAATATTAAGAAAATGTATAAAAAATTGTCCATGTTTTAGCCAAAATTGGTCAAAATGACTTCATTAGAAAATCTTCGAAATTCTTAGAACTAAATTGGCAAATTGTAAAAAAAAAATTATGATTTAATTGGCATGATTGAAAGGCTTAATTGGCAAGTCGTCAAAATGTTTGAACTAAATTTGCACAATTTAGAGATATACACTTGAATTGGCGTAAGTGCGTGCCGTAGGATTAAAACTTTTTTTTTTTTTTTTTGTAATTTTTCCATTTTATATGCACTATTAAAACATATTTTAAAAATTAGGAATCAACTAATAGCCATCAACAATCTAACTAAGGCAACGAAGATACAATTTTACTCGTGCAAGAATTTTAGTGGTTAATAATAATGCAACAAAAGTTCTTCAACTCAACGAAATTTATAACCGTGCTTTTAGCTAGTTTTAAATTTTAGCTAGGTTATAAAATAGACCTATGTGATTAAATATCTCTTTGGTAGCAAGATTTATTTTTCTTAACTTTTTTATTATAGGGGCATGAGAATATTTGGCCTTCTCTAGGATGCTGGTACTCTGGTAAAACTCAGTAATAAATCATTTACCAAATCCATAACTTGTAACAGCATTTGTAAATATTATTTTTACCAAGAATAGATGATCCCGTGCTGCTACAGAAGTGGCTAAATACCTTTCCGGTTATATTAAGGATGAAAATTCAACACGGAATTGTGCTTGCTTTTCAGTTGCAATTGATGTTCATGGACATATTAGGTCACATTACTCCTTATCTGGTCTTCTGACTTTTTCGATTGAAGCCAAATGATGAAATATAGACAAGCAAGAGAACAAAAAGGATAAATAAAATGCCAAGAGAAAATAATAAAAATAAAGTGTTGCTGTTGAGATTCTAGAGAACCTAGCAATCTGGTTGGGTAAGTCAACTTGTTTGTCCCAAATATAGGATGAGTCAATGGTCTCTCATGGGTACTATGCCTCCCTAGATTTTTCATCTTTGGACTAAAAGTAAAAACTCATGATCGTAGAGATTGAAATTTATTAAACGGCTGAGATTTATTATATTTCAATCCAACAATTAAAGATTATAAGAGCATCGTGAGTCGTAATCACCGTGCCTAGACCATTAAAAAAATAGATAAGAGCTGACAAAATCAAAAGAATATCCCCTACTTATTTAAATATAAAACCTTTAGTTTTTTCTTTTTTTTAATAAGCTCTATCTCTACTTCATTTTTTCATAGAGCTGCTTTATTTATAATTGAAAAACTTAAAATTGAAGTACGACGCTCTAATCCAAATTTATTAAAGAAAATCTGGTTTTTGCTACAGAAGTTTCCTTTTAGAACAAACTAGCATTTATTTCTATAGTTTTCCTCTTGTGAACCCCTTCTAAGTTCAAAGTAAAAAAAGGAAAAAAACAGAGAGAGCCTCAAAAGCTTAATCTTCAATTTTAAATCTGTGATGATATAATGTGTAGAGAGAATCAATCAAGATTATAGAAAATTGATATTCTTTCGAATTTTTTTGAGAGGTTACCTTTGAAAAGTGCAACCGATTTTATTCATCCACTTAGTCAAAACTATCTCAAATTTCTATTCCAATTTACATTTAAGTAAACATATCTTTAAACTAACTCATGTGGCTAACACTCTTCGTACCGCATGTAATTAAATTATTTGATCCAAATTGAAAATGTTCATTTATACATATCACACGTATGTAAACCTTTCCCGTAAGAAGTACCTCCCACACCTACTTTCACATGCGATCATCACGCAATTCTTGTTCAAGTATTGCAAAAAAAAAAAAAAAAAAAAAAAAAATTCTTATTAAAGTTGGCCAACAAAGAGTCTTCCTTTATAATTTCCTCTCTTTCTCTTTTTCTGTTTTTGCTCAATAAGTAGATTTGTCAAGATTGGCCATAAACTCATTTATTAACTCACATATGATGAATTGAGTTGTTATATAGATTAACTATATTCAATAAATGAGTTATAAATGAATTTAAAGATAATATGAGTGTTAAATGGATTGTAAATTGGTCATAAATGAGTTTATAACATATTTAGATCCAATCCATCTCTATAACTCTCTTTTTTTTATTCCACCCTCACTTGAGTGTTCCCTCACTTCGCACTTTCACTTCAATTTGAATATGAATTTTCCTCAATTTAGTTAAATATTGAAGGTTTTTAATGATATAAATCTAGTCAATATGATTATGAGAATTGGTCAAGTCTAATACAGGTCACTATATTTTTATTGCATGGTAATTGATTAAAATGTGCTAAATGAATCTATTTCGGTTGAACCAAAATTGATTGACAACCCAAGCTTGACCCAACCCATAAGTTTGATCGACCTGTCATCAAGTAAAGAGTTCCCGTCATCATCGGATTTGAAGCCGTGGCGCCTTCCCAAAAGAGCCCCAAAACAGTTACGTTATCTTTTTCTTTTATTTTACTTTATTTCTCCAAATCCGTTAAATAAATCCGAACTGAATATATAGAGAGAGAGAGAGAGAGAGAGAGAGAGAGGGAACAGAACACCAATAAAGCCCATTTCCCCAGTGTCTTCCAAGCAAAGGCTTGATGGGTCGGTCTCGCTTTCTCGCAATGCTCCTCGTCTCCTCTCTCCTTCTCCTCTCCTTTCCTCAGGGTATGATGTGAATCCCCAAGTTCGCAATTTGTTCAGGATTTACTTTTTTAAGTCAAAGACGCATGAAATCAATTCAATCTTGTTCGCTTCCCTCTTTCGGGATTTTCAGGATTTGGCAGGAAAGTTATGCAGACTGTAAAGCAGGGAGATTCCCCAGTTGAACAGGAGGTTTGTTTCTTTTAAGAATTCCCAAGTTGTTTCCTTTCCCAAAATTATTCTTAATTTCCCTTTTTTTTATTATATTTTTTTCCAGGAAAGTCGAGGAAAATTGAGGAAGATGGTGGAAGTGATGGATTACTCTGATCCTGAACCGAACACGAATCCTCGGAGTGGATTCCTCTTGAACCCTCCTCCTGTTCTCCCTGGACAAGGCTAATTCTCTCAATTCCTGTCGCCAATTTTAAGCGTTGTTAGTTTTTCAGTGTTTCAGCTTTCTAGAAAGCTTTCATTGATACGCAGAGGTTGTCTGCGAGAATGGTTATATGTTCTTTTGTAATTTGCTAACAGATGAAAGTAGGCAGTTTCAAAGCCTTGAGCTATAAATATCAGCTTTTTGCCTATTTTTTGGTCAAATTGGTCACCAAGAAGATAACACCAGATTTGCCTAATTCTTTTGGGTTTTTCTAGATTCACTCGATCTCCGTGTTCAGGTTTATTTGATCTTATATACCCGTACATTGTTTATTTAATCCATGGTGTTGTATTAGACTTCTACATCCCGCAGGTCTTGGATTTTTTCTTTTTTCCTCTCCTTTCTAAGAAGCAGTTTGTCTCTGTCTGGCCTAAGTCAACGCCCGCGTCTGGTTTTAAGCGGTGTCGGTGTAGTTGGGGGGGGCGGGCGTTGCCGTTCTTATATTAAAAATCTTGGGAGAGTCAAAGGGTTATCATTTGTTCACCAAAATCGATCGTTTTGGGAGCATTAGACTCGAAGGAGCGTTTCTCGAGAGGATTGATATCGGTGTTGATAAGTTTATGATATTTTGAACTGAGCTGTGAGCTGTGAAAGTTATCAATAGGCTCAAAACCTCTCTCAAGAGTTCTCTCTCTCTCTCTGTATGTGCTTGGGTGCGTGAGACCACAGATCAAGCCTAATCTAGCCTAAGGATGTGGCAACTTTGTTATGAGAGATAGAGAGGACCTAGATGTCATATCGGGGTGAGCACGGGTCCTAGTTAAAGGTTTCCAAATTTTCAACCCATATTCAATGAGTTGGATCATATAGGGCGCGTTTGGCTGCACCCCTTTTCGTTCCCTAAACAAAAATTTCTGTTTTTTTTGTTCCCTTAACAAAAATGAACAAAAACGCGTTTGTGTGCGTTTCTGTTCCTTTTTTGTTCTTTTGTTCCTAAGAACAAAAAAATGTAAACAAGAAACAAAAAAAAACTTGTTTCTTGTTTCGAACAAAATCTAGAAATACTTATCTTTTTATTTTTTTCTTTTCTTCTTCTTTTTCTTTCTTTTTTTTCTTTGGCCGGTCGCCAGCCTTGGCCATGGCCGGCGACCGCCGGCGACCGAGGGCCTCGGCCCGCCCACCACGGCGAGGCTCGCCGCCCCCGGCGAGGCCGAGCCTCGCCGTGGCCGGGCGGGCGAGCGCCGCCCTCGTCGGCCGGTCGCCGCTCGCCGCGCCATGGCCGAGCGGCGGCCAAAGAAGAAAAATAAAAAAAGGAAAAATAAATAAAAAAATAAGAAATAAAATAGAAAAATAAAATAAAAATATTAAAAAATTAAAAGAAATAAAAAATTATATAAATTTACCAAACGTGTTTCTATTCTTTTTATATTTCTGGAACAGATTTACCAAACGCATTTTTTTGTTCAAAAATTGTTCCCTGGAACAGAAACATTTTTTTCTATTTCTGTTCCCAGAAACAATTTTTAAACAGAAACGTTACCAAACGCGCCCATATTGGTCAGTCAAGTTTTAATAAATGACTGTTAATGGATTTGAGTTGTAAGATTAATTATATTTGGTTCTAAATGGGTTTAAAGACAAACTCATTTATAATCCATTTAGCTTAAAAGGATTATTAGTTTTTTTTTTTGGTCAGTCCTACTCTATACCTACTCTATATTCACAGACTTTTGCATTGCCTCTTACAGGGCGTGGGAGTCGAAACCCCCACTCCTGAAACTTACTCGTCCTCACCCCCATCCCCCTAAGAAAGTAGGGATTTGAACCTCTCACTGAGTAAGGGCGGGTCTCCTCTCTTTCTAGATTTCTCCACCTAGTCTACTCCATCTAGCGACCTCTGGCAACTCGACCCCTTCCATGGCCATGCAAATCGTTTGAAGACGAGATGAGAAAAGGCGAAGAAATAGAGGTAACCCACAACATTGCCCCTGCTTCGCCAACGATGCCGCCCAGGGTAGCCAATCTCACCGGCGATAGTCCCGCAAGCCAAGCAACCGTCTTCATCTCTCGATTGCACGATAGATAGAGTAATCATGCTTTGATCCTTATTTCTCACCGACGGCTTGTTTAGCCTCTTAGGGCTTAGCCCCGTGTCACTGTCCTGGATTTTGCTCGGGATGTTGAGGAAATCGTACTCTGAGATCTACATGTTTTTATACCCTTCATCATTTTTGAGCTATGGTTATCATTGATTACTGGTGCGAGCCCGTTGATCAAAGAGTTCGAAGTCGGGAGGAGAAGGAGAGTAGAAATTCCCTCGGTTTCAGACGGAGTAAGCCTACGACGGTGTTCTCATGTAGGTCAATTGGGATAAGTGATTGGATAATAGCCAGTGCTGAAGTCGGATTGGAGGCTTCGCGGGGAGGAATTAGGACTTGATTCGAAGAGGATGTGAGGGAGCATCATGGGCTTGTCGTTGCGTCGCAGGTGGTGGTAGTGGTACGAGACAGCAACGTGTCGAGGAGGGTTCCGCGTGGAGGTGGAGTTGAAAGAGATGTCGAAGGCGGAGAGGATGTGAGGGAGTGTGGAACTAGAGATGGTTGGGAACAATGGTGAAGGAGGCGGTGGGGGCAGTGACTTGAGGACAGAAGGGGAGGCGGATGGGGTGCAGCGATGGCGGCGAAATAGGAGGAGGAGCCAAGTCTTCTATTTTTTTTTTTCGTAATGTTTTTTGTATTTCAATCTAAAGGATAAGAAAGAATTTTCAGAATTATTAAGGATTTTTCTTTATTTTCTAATGGGTTAAATGTGTCAGTTTAAATTGGACGTGGTTGGGCTGGCTATGGATCATCTAGATTGTTAAGGAAATAAATGAGTCAATGTGAGTTAAATGAATGGATTTGGGTTGAACTATTTATGACCTACCCACTTGTCACCCCTAGTCCCAATTTAACTTGGGAACCGGACCAAATCGGGGTGGTTCCAATAAAAATGGTCCAATTGTCAATTCGAAAACTTGGAACCCACAACCGATCCATTTAATTTTTACCCCCTAAACAAAATATTATAATTAAATTGCATAACATATAATTTTAGGAGGATTTTATTATTATTATTATTCTTACATTTGCATTGAATCGGTGACGGATGGATTTAACATAATGTTCTAAGCTTAAATTTAGTAAGTTGAACTAAGCCTATGGTGAGAGGAAATTGGCCTAAGACCAATATTTTCTAATGACCAAAAATTAACTTATAAAAATTGGCGGTTTGATATTTTCGGTGATAGGGCGGATGATTTTTCGTATATTCATACAATCAATTCATATATCTTCAATAAGGACAAGTGTGAGAATGAGATATTGTGAGCTCGTCTTTGGGAGATTTGGAATTTGATAAAATCCTATTACGATCTTGAATTTCTAGCGATATTTGATAAAAATCGGTGGAGAATATTCATTTTTTTGCACAGTCCAATGGGAAAGATATGAAGTGCATACAAAGGAAATCAAACAAGGCAAGAAGAGATATGGAAAATAAAAAGAAATATCACATGTAGGGTTACATATTTCAACAATATATTTGGGAGGTTATAGACGAGCAAAAGTGATCTTCATGCATATTGAGAAAGGAAGTGTGAATCTGGCGTGAAAAAGGAAATAAAATATTCTAAAAAGCCTTATTCCCTCGCCTTTGAAAGTCGCTTGCAAACGGCCGAAGAATGGGGGTAGGACGTTAGATTAAAAAAAGGGGAGCTTCTCTTTCGTTTTTTTTTTTTCAACAGGTCAACAAAGGACTTTGTTAGTTAAAAAAAAAAAGGACTTTGTCCCATCTCTGACAAGGTGCGGAAGGAAAAGAAAGGGAGGATGTGCCGCTGCTTCCATCCTTCCAACGACACCATCCAAGCTTTGACGCTACCACCGCCACAGCTATTGCCCCTTCGAGTGCCACCAGACTTGCTCGTTTCGCCCTCGCCCAAGAAGATCAAAGCCGTTGGAATCGCTCGAGGTCGTGTCCCGCCCATGTCCTCCATGTCCGGCATCGACCTCTCCGCCCGCAGCTCTCTACCGCCTGCGATTGCCGTTCCTTCGACACCTGTGCCACCGCTCCTAGCCTCTTGGTGACGAGCTTCTACTGTTTGCCGTGCCACCACTACTACTTGACCAAACCAATGCCTGTGCCAGTGCTGCTGCCGACCAGCTTGACACCATGAATCGCCCATCGCCGTGCCTCTGTCCATCGTCGCACCTTTGCTCGACGTCGCTGCCACTATCCCAAGCCCGATTGCCTCAACGTCACTTTTTGCTTCGACGTTCGCTGCCCTCGGCAACGCTTTCGGTGCCCATTGTCCATGTCACGGAGTTGCTGTCCAAACCCCCGATGTCAACCGTTGTTCCTACTCGTGTCCAAACTAAGTCGATTCCGCAAGCTGTCTACTCTTACAGGTTCATTGGTCATGAGTTCGCGGCCTTTGAGCCGATCTTGATGCAAGCCATTGTTCGTGAATCCTTCACGTCGGTCCCGTATTTAGAAGCAAATAATCTAAACAAGGTAATTTCTTGAAACAAATTTCATCTCGATATTATTGTCTAATTGGAATATTTGATGTTAATAGTGATTTTATTGAGACTTTAGGCATCCAATAAGATATTATCGACAAAAAAAATCATTATAATTACTAATTTGATTTGTAACACTTGGGATCACTTTTTTTTAATTATTTTGATTTTGTTTTTACATATTGATGATGTTTTAACCTTTAAAAAAAAAAAGTCATTCTAGTGTAACCAAGTCCCCGTACCCACCTTTACCAAAAAAAAAAAAAAAAAAAAAAAGTCCCCGTACCCACAGTCTCTGTTCATAGAAGTAAAATAATTTTCCTGTTATTTTTCTTAAGTGTCTCATCAATCCATCATAAATTGATCAGTGGTGGTTCCTAGATAAAATTTATTTACATGCTAAAAACTTGAACCTAAAACCGTGAATTGGTATGGGCTTGGGAGAGCCTCATGTAAGTCTAAGGTGCATATGGTAACATTTCTCTTCCCGGAAACAGTCTCTTTTCAGAAATACTTTCTTTTTTTCTATTCTCGAGAGTAGTTTCTAAGCATTTTAAGGTGTTTGGTAAGTATAAAAATTTGTATTTCGTAAACAAAAATCCGTTTGGTACAATCTTAAATATTTTTGTGACTTAGAATTTCTTTTAATATATTAATAATATTATTATTTTTCTTTATCTTCTCGATCGGCGACTAGCTAGACAAGGGCCGGTGAGGTTGTCGGCCTCAAGGGAGCCTTGCTAACCTCGCCCATGGCTCGGTGAGGCTTAGCCTCGCCCAGGTTGGGTGAGGTGACGTTGCCCAAATCTAGCAAGGTTGAGTCTCCCCTAGCCATTGGCGGCCACCGGTGAGGCTCAACCTTGCCTAACCATCACGAGGTTGGCCTTGCGATGGTCAAGCCAGGCCGAGCCTCACTATGGCTGAGCAAGGCTTGGCCTCACTATGGTTGGGCGAGGTCAAGCCTCACCGGTGGTCGACGAGCTCCGGGTGACCTCACCGGGGGTTAACAATGCTTTAATGAGGTCACTGGGCCTTGTCGTCTGGTCAGTCGCCTATTGTGACATTTGCAATCCACTTCCAATTTTTAGAACATAATTACATCAACATCGAATCTTCAAACGGGATAACAATAAGGATTGGTAGACTCCAAAAACGCCGGAAAATGCCACCTTGAGATGAAAACTCAGTTTTTCATCGGTGGGACAAAAAAATTCGAAAAAATGGAAACTGGCCATGGGCAAGGGCCCAAGCCCATGTTGGGCAACCCAATGGGCCTAAACCCACAATTAGGCAGCCCATGGGCTGAAGCCCATCATGGACGATCCAAATGGGCCTAAGCCTAAGTGGCCGGCCCAAGGCCCACACCCCCAAGAGGTAGGCTGCCATGGTGGGGCCATATGGGTCCTCCAAGTCCATAAAATCATCAATGCAAGATCTTGACATTTAATGCACCCCATGTGCATGAACAGTACCCAATCTTGGCGAAATGGTCAAATTACCATCTCATTCAACTAAGGACAAAAGGGCAAGATGGGAAAGGAGCTAAGAAGGGGAACCCATGTGCTAAAGATGAGGGAGGTGATGTTATCCCTTAGCCTAGTCTAAGCCTACCTATCCTATCTTCGAGCCTAGTCATGAGCTGTTCATTAAATGGCATTAATGAGACTTGGGCAAGAAGTAAAGTGAGAAGTGATCCAAGCCCTTGATCTTGGATGGCACATGATAAGATGTAATCTTGGCCATACAATAGCTTAAGCATGAGCTGCTCTTTCTCTCTCCCCAAATTCATCCATACCTCTCTCTTACTCTCATTTTCTCCCTTTTGCTATCAAGTTCATCTTTCTCTCCCTCCTTGCCATAGCCAAACCACTCATTGTCCATTTGCATCTCATTTTCAAGTCATCCTCTTCATTTTTCTTCATATTTCCCTCACCGGTGTTGGTATGCCCATATAATCATCTAAAGACCCTGATGCGTTTACATGGGGGTAGTGAACCTATCCTGATGCGTTTATGCGAGACGATACTTGATTAAGTTCATATGCCCCCCCAAGTCAACGGGATGACGTTTGTGGATGGATTTCGGAATAAAGCTCCTTACAAGAGTATCGTCTTGATGCGTTTATGTAGGACGATGCTGTGTTCGATGGGGTGAGACGATGCCCGATTACACGAACCTTTGGGTTGGCCTTGGATCTTGAGTGACTGTAATAATCTTGACATGGTTGTGTGAAAAGTGCATGAGATGTATTTGTGATCATGTTTGAGTTATTGCTTGGCATGGGCGCATGACTATACTATATGGTGCATTTGTATGATTAGATTAGGAGCATGGAAAGTGTTATGGGAATTGCTTATGTATTGTCGATGATGTCCTTGAATAAGTGGATATGCTTCCATTTAAATAGTTAAGACAAAACAAGAGAGACTTTGCTATTGATCTACTATCGTAGAGGAATTGCATGTTTATGGCGTTTCTAAGATGAACGGCTTCCCTACGCAATGTCTAGGAAGTTCACTAATTGAGTTTAATCTCACTATTTGTTGAATGTTTACAGGCACTTAGAATGATTGAGCCTTTTTGCCAAATTCGATTTGGACTCCTCGTACAGTATAGTGAGGAGGTCATTGAGGGCGCGCATGATAAAATTTCTACTTCTCGATTTCTCAGTTTCTCTATTTCTTAGAACAGGTTTGGAACAGAAATCTGTTTGGTAACGCAATTTGATTTTTCTAAATCTGTTCTAGAAATAGATTTGAAGAAGAAATTGGAAACAAAATTTTTTAACTTCTCAATTTCTGAAATAGAAATAGAAATTATTTATTCTTTTCTCCAATTTGGGCATCCTTCTTTGTTCACCAAATGGGATTTTCTATATGGGCGTTCCTTCTCCTCAACGCTTCAACCAAAAACCCTAGCGTTGTTGACTCCGAAGCTATCCATCCTTACCGTAGACTCCAAATCCATCCTTCTTGCCACTATTGACTCCAAGGTCATTGCCGTCCTCTTGTCGGTCAGATTGTCGCTCATCTCGCAGTCGCTATCCTCAGACCGTCCAATTTGCGCCAGTCGTCCCGTCAGACCCACCTCCTCCGTTTGCGTCCCCTTTTCGCTCTCGATTCCGCAACTCTAGTCGCCGTCACCCATCTCCGTCGTTATTCAATCCGCTTGTGTTTGCGTTCATTTGCGGCCTTCTCTGGAACTTCCCCCACGATGCCTCATGAGGTTCGATCGATCCTTCCCTTCTCGTCTCTCGTATCATGTTTCGGCTTTCATTTCTCATAATCGATTTTGATTTCCCTGTTGCTTGTTGAAGAGGGATAGGGGATTTTATCTTCTCGGTGTTTTGTCTTACATTTGTCCCTCTTCCGGAATAGTTGCTAGTGGATTTTGCCTCTTTCTTGGTTGTTCTACACTTGTGCTCGGTTTTGTTTCCATGCCGATGGGGCTTTTTCTTATAGCTTGACGGAGCCACTTTAAAACAGAAGTAGAATTAATTCAGGGTGAAAAGTTTTACTGCTGCTCATCCATAAATGAGAGATTAGCGTGGTTTTATGAAAAAATTCAATATGTTCTTATTAAATCATTGGGGAGGGGGGTTAGCCTTGATTTACTACGACAGGGAAAAGAAACGGCATATTGAAGATAGATTACTATGGTGAGTGGGTATTTATGTATATTTTTTCGTGGGTCAAGTAGTAGGAATTGTTTATCCAAAGTCAATTTTTTTTGCTAATGTGCGAAGTGTTTGTTTTCTTGTGATTGTATGATCTTTTCCTGTGTGATCAATTTTTCTCGGTGTACTCCCATACTGCATATGGAACTTTAATTGCATATTGATGGTAATGCATTTTTAGTAATGTAGTCGAGCACGGATTTACTGGCTAACTTGATTCTATTTCTTTATATCTTCTCTATTTAACAAAATATCAGATATGACATGAGGGTTTCCAGTGGCTACTTTTTCATTTCTTTTATTTATTTCTATCTCCTCTCCTAAATTTAAGCTTCCCCTATCAGTTTGATGTTTTTTCTTGAGGATTTTAGGCATTCATAATTTGATGCAATGGTGGTTTTAAAAATTCCGAGTATTGTTTTTGCACCAGAGTAATGGTGACACTTTGTTCTCTTTATCTCCTCATAAATGTAAAAAGTTTGCAGAACACAGGATAGAACTTTGTTTGTTTGTTGGCATAGGGTGATCTGCGCATTGATTATATTTATGCTGAAGAGGCTGCCCCTTTTCCTATTATTCTTTTATGTTGCATTTTTATCGTGACATGCTTGATAAGAGAAGAGAACTCATTTTTGGCTTCTAATAATCTTATGATGCTTTTTATGAAGATAACTTGTTTTTGCTTTATTAATACACACGAAAATATTGGATTGCTGATTTAATATGCCTCTTGAAGATACGATTTCCACATATGTAACTACTTTTCTTGTTATTTGTTATTCTTTTAACTTCTAATTTCGGCCGCGTTGCATACCGCTTCATGGCGCTCTATGCCATTGTTGGAGGGTATATGAGTGGCCCTCTACCTTTCCCTGAGAATGATTGCAGTAGTAGTGACACGATGACAATAGTCCTAGTGGGGAGCCGTAAGTGAGTGTGATGACGAAATGTGGTAAGGATCCATTTTTGAGGCATGATTTTTGCACTTTTTGAGATCAAGCTATGTGTAGCCGGGTGATTGGTTGTGGATAGCTCAAGGGCATAGGTGATCGCTGAGTGGATAGCCTATAGGAGTTGTATATCCTTTCGATCAAGCTATGTGTAGCCGGGTGATTGGTTGTGGATAGCTCAAGGGCAGAGGTGATCGCTGAGTGGATAGCCTATGGGAGTTGTATATCCTTTCTACCTCTTAGTGTATACCCATGTTCATAAATAATATAACAAATGAGAAGATGTTGCTTGCTTTCTCTCTGGTGTTCGTCCTTTGCGGTTGATATTCACGTTAGGATTGAGACGTCAACAGCTTATCACACAAACCTTGTTGTCACAACGCTGGGAGAGCTCGCACAATGCCGCGACGGCGAGGCTCGCTCTAGCCAAATTTGGGTAAGGGTGTGTCACGCCTTAACCCCGGGCACGCAATAACCCTTTTTCTCTTTGGTTATTCATTTGCGACGTCCAAAGATGTGTCATCGACCCATTCTTTTATTCTTTCGATTATATGCAAGCGGAAGCAGAACAAACATCTCCCAACAATTAATAAACAATTGGGATAATATAAGGCAACATTAGAACACATCTTTACATATATGCATGACCCATTATTACACATGAGCTTTCTTACAAACAAACGCTTAAACATTACATGTTCACAAAGTAGATTCCTTCATATTTGTTGAAAAAGGGATTGGGGTTAACCTAACACCAATAGTCTATGAGGATGACCTCAAAAAGTGATATCCCCTACACGTCTAGTATGCGTCCACCTCAAAGTACCTTGGCTTGGGATCGGATATCCTGATTACAGCGTAAAAATGTTAAACAAGGTGTGAAATAAACTCAATAAGTAAACTCTCTAAACCTCGCGAAGGAGGGTTCTTTGCCTCAAAAACGTGATAGACATGCAACTTATTTTTGATGAAAAATCAATAGTCACATTATTTATTAATAGGAATTAGGTCACTCAGCATGCAACACTCTACCACATGTCTAATTATAGTACAAACAATCATTATATGAGTACACCATTCCATTAAGCATACGACAATCATAATTTAATAATCCGAGCATGAATAATGATACTTTCATGCACATTGTATTAACTTAAATCCCTCGAGTCCTAATAAAAAATGTACAAATCCACAACTTTATCTATGACTTTCTGACTAAAACATCAACCCCAAGGACATCCTTATGTCTCTCAATCCATAAACTGGGTCGATCAAAGCATGCTTGTACCACATAAGTCACTGAAATAACATTTAATTCATGCACTATTCTCATGTAATTCATATATGTCCATGCAACATGTGTGCAGACCAAAGCATAATTCTCATCATATGCATTCAACATTCATGCACTTTACACACGTTGATGTCTCAAGAATATTATGGTATCTCATACTACCAAGCTTTCAGCAAGACTAAGGTTTTTGATTAGTACGATCGCTTTCGGCCACAGCCAACTCAAAGGTTGGTGGTCTTTTGGCATAATTGGGCATTGTCTCACCCCATCAAGCAAGCATTGGCCAGCGAAAACGCATCAAGATAGCATTCTTGTAAGGTGCTTCGCTACAAAATCGATCCGTGAACAGCATCCCGTTGACTTGGGGGGCGTCCCACTTAAAGGCATTAGGATGGAACCATTACCCTACATAAATGCTCTCATTAACTAAGTATAGAGGCCTCAATGGTGTGCCAAGTGGAGTGTGTCTCATAACCTATTGAAAGTACTTCAATAAAATATGTCGATCACGAAACAGGAGTCTATGGTTTGACACGTTACAATGAGCACCGATCTAAACCAATTTGAATTGGAAATAATACGTCTCAATATCACACCGAGACCAAGAAAAGACCAATCAATTATGAAATGATCACTGACCTAGTACCAAACTTAGCTCGGGAACGATCCACCTCATTATCGCCGATCCCAAGAGAGAGACTTGACTTAGTGTGCTTCCAAATATGGTCTAATAACTATTGTATATCTCGTCTCGGAGGCTCGAGGTGTTCTCATGCATTGATTATGAACAATGAACATAACATATGTATAATGATTACTTCCAATAAACCCATATAATGCATTGTCATTAATATTAAACATCACATAGAGCAAGCACATCCAATAACAGGACAACGATTTCTTGAACCTAAACTCGAATACGAACATCAAGAAGTCACTTCCAACATCAATATAAAATCGAGCAACCTGAGCATATTGCCTTTAAAAATAGTCTTTCATAAGTAGTCATTAGTTATAATCATAGAATGTCAAGAACAGTTACCATTTTCAAAATGAGGGATTGCATAAGCATCGACCATCTTTAAAATTAGGATTTGGTAAACATGAATCATGTTAAAGGCCACAACGTGCTATTCACTTGTCATAATCATGATAGGTTATCGCATCCGACGGTAAATTATAATGTTACCGTATCACATTTGATTATAACATATCCCAATAACTTATATATCTAAAAATAGCATTTAATTATCACCTATCGCGATAACTTATCACTTCTACTTATCGCTTTAATACACTTGTGAAGTAATCCAATTACCATTAACCATAAACTAATCCTAATCCTACTTCTAAGCACAATGGCCACCCTAATTGAGGGTTAGGGAGCTGCACACTTTTGGATCTAAGCTATGGTGAGCGACAAAGACAACGGCAAGGTTCACGGTGAGGCTTCGCGGTGGCTAGTTGGTACTAGGATGCCTGGTCAGTAGATAACTCCTAAACAACGTCATTTAAAAGTTGTAAATAATGATCATTTACGTGCCAAATTTTGTCTAAAGTGATAACTTGAATATCAATTATTGTTAAAAAAAAATGATCACTTTAGTATGCCACATGGAAATACCACATGGACTAGAGTTTTTTAAAAATTTGCCAAGTTATATTATAATTTTAATTATAAATGCCACTAAATCAATCTGACTACAATCTGTACATTGTATCATTTCCTTTTCTTTTACACATACTCTGTAATATAATGTAACTTTGTACATTGAGTGAAACTCAGAGAAATACATTCGAATTTCCTATACTTCTTCTTATTGTTCTTCCCTCTCCCTTCACCTTCTGACATGGTATCAGAGTCGCCGAAGACTTTGACATAGCTTTCGCTCCGTTTCCTTTGATTGCTTAGAGGAACTATCTTGCAAAAGAGTTGCTCAGAGGAATCACTATTTTTTTTAAGGGAAAATTTTTTACGTATGAACAACCCAGAGAATCTCACCTCCAGTCCAAATGAGCAAAATAGCAACAGAAACAACCCCACAGGCTTCTAGCATTACTTCCATGGTTGAACAACAATTCGGCCAACCCTAGATCCAAAATCAACACGCATATTGGCAGAATTTTCCGGCTTAGTTTAATCTAGGTTATCCATTCTCGCCGTACCCCTACCCGTGGATGCCATATCCATGGATCCATGGGACAAATCCAGTCACATCAAAGCCGGGATTTCAAAGTAACATACCAAGCAATGGAGGCCTACCAACCAGCACTGGGGCAGGCTCGACCATTGCCCCGGAGCAGACGGGCGGGTCGAGTGATTCTAGTGCGGGGCTTCAGGGGCAATCCACAAATCCATACCAAGGAATCCCACCTGGGTTTCTTCTGTTTGCTTTTGGCGGATGCCATTGGTCGACCAAGATCGAGAATCGATCCTTGCACCGTTTGGATCGACCTTGCATCAATTGGATTGACCCTTACATCGTGCAAATTGACTGTAGGTCGATCCCCGGTCGAGCGAGATCAGTCCCTACATCGTGCGGATCGACCTTGCATCGACTGGATCGATCCATTGTCGATCTCGGTTGAGTCAGATCAATCCCTGCACCGTGCGGATGGATCGTGGTCAAGTGCCTCGGCCGTGTGGATCGTTCCATGCACCGTCCGGATTGATCATGGATCGGTCTCGGTCGAGTGGGATCGATCCTTGCACCATGCGGATTGGTCGTGGATCGATCCCGCTCGACCGGGATTGATCTCCTGGAAAAAGTTACTATGTTTAGTAACTATTCAAGGTGATGGAGCTTGTTAATATGAAGAAAGAAACAAGTTTCAACGGGCAATTTTTGTTAGGCTTTTTTTCATAGTTGGCAAATTCCTAAAAGATATTCAATCTTAAAGTTTAATCCTGATTTTTCCTTAATTTTTTTTTTTAAATTGATAACTTTCACTCTAGTTCGAAATCTGCCTATGCATTTGACAATTTTTATAGATTTCTTTAAGATTATTAATATCTGAAGGCTATTATTGTTCCATATAAGTGTGAATGTGTTAATGAAGACACGTGTTCTGATAATGAACCTCTAACTAACCTCAATATTGACAATTTGAAGAAATCAATGGCAATTTTAAGACACGTTTGCAAATTTGGAATTAGAGTTAAAGTTGGAAATTATATTTTGACAAAAAAATTGGAATAGAATTAGAATTAAATCTAAAGTTGAGGATTTTTTTTTTTTTTTTTTTGAACTAGAACTTTTATGATGGTATTAGATTTTTTTTTTTTTAAGTTAGTAATTTTCGTAAAGAAATAAATTCCAGACTACCACTTATTATTTACTCACCTAAATGGTTTAGAATATGAAAAGGTAAGCATATGCCCATCTACGCAACTAGAAATTTTTTTGTATGATTTTGAAATCTATAGGTAATTAGTAGCGTCTCCCCATGGTTAGCAACTTTGCCAATAATAAAACTACGTTTGGTTCAGCATTTGTAAGGGGCTTTGAGACCAATGCAAATGCTGAAAGCCCAAAGCTACTAGAGGAAATGCGATTATATTTGGTATTTTTTTTTTTTGTAAATAGACTTCAAGTTTAATGTTCGTTTGATAAAAAAAAAATTCGCAATGGGCTTTGATGGGTATAATATATGTATAATATATGTATATTATATTTATTGAAAATTGAACTAAACCCTTTGCCATACCGGCAAAGGGCTACGGCCGCCGATGAGCCAGATCTGCGCCGACGGCCGTTTGGTGGGTTGCCTGACCTCGAGCAACCCTTAGTGCGGCTCGCTTGACCCAAGGGCCGTGCGACCCAAGCAACCATCGCCTGTGTCTTAAGGCCACAAGTGACCCTCGTCTGGGTCTCGCAACGGTCACGCAATGGCAGCTGGAGTTGCGCGACCTTCACAAGACCCAAGTAAGGGATGCCTATGCACCTGAAAAATGGTTAACCACGACGGGGTGAGAATAATCTCAGTGAATCAAAACCCTAAACCTCAATTAGGACGCAAATTCCCCCAGAGGCAGCTTATACAGGCGCCACAAACAAACTTACCTTACCTTGGCACATCCCTACACATTAGCGCATCACATATACCAATATCAATATCACAAACGTATCCCTATCATTTTTTTTTTCATATATTTACATTTTGACCCTTAAGTATTGAAATTTTTTACTAATGATCCTGTATGTGTAGCCCATGGCAATGCTAGAATAGCCAGGGAATGGCGGTACACAGCTTGGGTCTCACAGCCTACCCACAGGAACGACAGCATGGTGAGATCTCATGGCAAGGGTGGCTTGGCGATGGAGGATGGTGTAAGGTGGCTGATGGCAACCACAACCAAGAGGGAAAAGAGAGGGAAATGGGCATGGGATGTGGAAGAGAGATTGAGGAAAATTCATCCAAAGGGAATGGTAGAGAGAGAGAAAGTGAGGGAAATGAGGGAAACATAGGGAAACTTGACAAAGAAGTTGGCCTAGACTTTAAGTCTCAACTTGGGGAGCAAGAACACATCTTGGTCCTCCATTTCAATTTGGGAGCAAGAAGAAATCTCATCCCTCCAACATCTCAAAGCTAGGTTACTGTTTAGTCACACTATTTTCATAGGTCACTGTTCATGTGTCACTCCCCAACCCTCCAGTGCGTAACATCCCTCGATCTTTTCAGTTATGGAATTGTGACGTCTCAAGATGCATCGTCGACTTTTTCATGGTACCTTTTACAAGCGGAAACAAAACAAACATCTCCTTCATTCTTGTCCAAGAATCGGGGTTGGTTTTAAAGTAACACCTCTATTCTACAAGGGTAATCACAGCAAGTGATATCTCCTACGCGTCTCGTACATGTCCATCTCCAAGGCGTAGAAATCTACAACCATATTTGTGCCTTTCTGACATGAATATCGACTAGCAAGATCTTCTCATGTCTCTCAATTCCAAAAACAAGGTTAATTAAACCATGAATGTGCCACATAAGTCATTGAAATGACATTTAATTCATGCACTTTTCTCAAGTAACTCATATATATATCAATGCTATACATGTGTAGGCTATCGCATCATTCTCATCATATGCATTCACCATGCATGCACTTTACACACATTGACGTCTCAATAACCAAGACCTCCAATACTACCCAGCTATCCTTGAGACCATTCTGTGCAGTATAATATAGTCATACGCCAATGCCATGCAAGAATTTAAACCTGCTCATATACGAATCTCAAATCACACGAGTGTCGACTATACAATCACTTCTCCAAATATGCATTCATGCACTTATGCACTTTTCATGGAATCACGTCAAAATTATTAGGACCACTCAATGCCCAAGGTGAAGGTTTAGGCCTTCCAAGGTATAAAGGCCACGCCACCAACCAAAGATAGGGATCAAGATCTATGAAATTCACCAGCAAGGCCTAAAGATTCCACCAGCCAAGGATAAAGGGCTTCTTAGCTCACCACAAACACGTGATCTACGCTCCAAGGATAAAGAGACCAAAAGTAGTTATCTACTCTCTGAAGAAGTTCACTCTAGTAGGGAAAATCTCACAATTTTCATTCATTAAATTCATGTCCTAGGAACTTATACCCCACAAGAGGAATTGGTCACAACAGCCAGTTTTCAGGGCCACGAAAGAAAAACGGTGCTCGTGGGCCGGACGGCGTGGAATTGGGCCCAAACGGTTAAACACGAAGAGTATAAAAAAATAGACTGTAATGACCTAGGAACTTATACCTTTGACTATTGAAAGCAACAAAATAATAAAGACACCTAGTAACTTAGGAAATGCATTGATTAGCATGGGAACTTGCATTCTTGAACCTTCAGCCTTCCAAAATTCGTGATCCTCCCTTGACCAGAAAATAACCCTCCTGAAACTTCATCAATTCATCAGGCAGAATGTCTAAAATGGCCTCCCATCGACATACCACAAAGTATCAATAAGTAATTAACATTATACATTCAAAATGATCCATGGAACCACATTATGGCCAATTTCTTTCTTGGCTTAGATAAATATCAATGGTTCTGAGTTGGTTGATGGAGCTACGTTGGATACTCCTGCATTATCCTCCTCGGATTGTTTGAGAATTGTCCTCAAATCAAGAAAGTGTTGGTCTCCTAGGTTGAATGTTGCCGAAACTCCAAATTCTCCAGGAAGGTCAATCTTGTAAGCATTGGCACCGATTCGCTCAATAACTTTAAATGGAGCATCAACTCTAGGCATGACCTTGTTCTCTCCTTGTGAAGCGATACAAGATTGCCCTGTTGTAATTGAGTCTTCTTGTGATGTTGATTAGCTTTCTTCTTGTAAGATTCGTTGGCCTTTTCGATCTTGGATTGAATCTGCATTGATTCATCTCTTTCTTTCCCACCAAAGCTTACTTGAGAGTTAGATGGAATTGGAATCAATGAGTGTGAGAGGATTAATTCCACACACAACGTCAAATGGTGATTGATTGTAAGCAAATTCAGCATGCGCAAGCTTTGAATCCCAATCTGTCAAAGATTTACTTGTGATACCACGAAGATGAGTGGTGAGAGTAAGATTTGTTAGTTCCGACTGGCCATTGGTTTGTGGATGGCAAGCTATGCTAGATAAGAGTCTCGAACCAAGCGTTCTCCATAGTGTCTTCCAGAAGCAGTCTTGTGACATGGTACGAAATGAGCCATTTTAGAGAACCAATCCACGACCACCATGATAGCATCTTTTCCTCTTTGAGTTCTTCGTATAGCCACAATGAAATCCATGCTAACATCTTCCCAGGGTTAAAATGGTACAGGAAGTGGGGTATATAGACCTTGATGGAAATGGCTTTTTGATCTTTGACAAGTCGCACACCTTGAGGTGATCTTTGATTGTCATGTATTCGTGAGGACTCAATTGCTCGTTCCAAAGTACACGATGATTTGGAATTTGTGCAAAATCACCCATCCGATTATATACTATTATTAAATCATTTTATAACTGTTCCTAGATTGGTTCGAAATAGCTTGAGGATGTCACAACTGTTCTCCCCTTTAAAACATTTTGTCTTCAAAATTTAAAGCATACAAGATTGATTACTCAAAAGATGGGAAAGTTGACATCTTATTATTTCTTCATTTTCCCAGGTTGGTCCCTTCATTCCTTGATGTTACGAGATCAACATAACAAAAAGGATTGTCTTGGGCCGAAGGACTTGCCCTTTTATGTCCACTATCTTCATCGGTCTTTCCACGTACAACTTTTTTTGTCCTCCACGTCTATCTACTAACACCCATTTTGACTCCTTGATATTCCCATCCCAAAATTCATCGTGATATGCTCCCACTTCCGTTCTAAAATTTCTAGTGGTTGTAGTAGTCCAGCAAGTTTGCAGTGCTATGCCTTAACTTGCCAGCACATTAAGTATTTGGCTACGTGCTTGGCGACATCAACTTTGATAAGCATCTGATAGAATCTATTCCTCAAGTATAGGGTACCTATACTTAATGGTGATGTTGATGATGGCCCGGCTATCAACACAAATTTGGTATGTACCATCCTTCTTAGGTACAAGTAGAGCCGGAACGGAACAGGGACTTATCCTTTCTCAATTTGATGCTAGCTTGTTGGGTAGTGGAGGACTAGGGATCAAATCAATTTGATGCTGAACACCTCTTTATGGGAGGTAATCCAGGTGGAAAATCCTCCAAGAGCAAATCTACAAAGTTCGGTGCTAAAGAAGTGTGCTCACTATAGAGTGACCCATACATCCACCAATGTTCCCTAAGGATTTACCACCTGAATTACCTCCCATAAGAGATATTCAGCATCAAATTGATTTGATCCTTGGTGCTCCAGTACCAAACAAGCTAGCTTCTCAATGCAATCCAGTGGAAACAAATGAGTTGCAAAGACAAGTCGATGAACTTATCATCAAAGGATACGCCCGAAAAAGTACGAGTCCCTATTCTATTCCGACTCTACTTGATGGTACATACCGAATGTGTGTTCAAAGCCAAGCCATCAACAACATCACCATTAAGTATAGGTACCCTCTACCTAGGCTTGATGATATGCTTGACAAACTATATGATTCTTTTGTGTTTTCAAAGGTAGATTTGCGGAGTGGTTATCATCAAATCAGAATGTGAGAAGGTGATGAATGGAACATGGCTTTCAAGACCAAGCGAGGCCTTTATGAGTCGTTGGTTATGCCATTTGGATCATCTAATGCTCCGAGTACCTTCATGAGACTTATGAATGATGTCCTTCGTTCCTTTATTGATCGATTTGTCATTGTTTATTTCGACGATATTCTTGTCTATAGCAAGAACGAGGAGGAGCATATAGCTCATTCGAAACAGGTCTTCGATGTTTTGAGAGATCGAAAACTATATGCCAAAATGGGGAAATTTGAGTTCTTCTCTCCAATCATTGTGTTTCTTGGTTATGTGGTTTCCAAAGGTGGAATCTCTGTTGATCAAGCCAAGGTGGAAGCTATGAAGACTTGGCCAGTTCCGAAGTCCATTTCTTTCTATCAACGTTTTTTCAAAAACTTTAGTACCGTCATGGCTCCAATAACTGAATGGATGAATGGACAAAGGCTGCTGAAAATGCCTTTGAGGTAATCAAGCAATAACTTTCTGAGTCCTCTATTCTTTCGATTCTTGATTTTGATAATATTTGAAGTTGAGTGTTACGCAAGCAGAGTTGCAGTTGGTATTGGTGCTGTTCTGGTGCAAGCACAAAAGCCATTGGCATATTTTAGCGAGAAGTTATGCAATTCCAAGAGGAATTATTCAACTTATAACAAAGAGTTCTATGCCATTGTCCGAGCTCTTGATCATTGGAGTCATTATTTGAGGCCAAAGCAATTTGTCCCTCATTCTAATCATGAGGCGCTTAAGTTTATTAGCAGCCAACGCAAGCTTAATTCGAGACATGCAAAATGGGTAGAATTTCTTCAATCCTTTTCTTTCATCTCAAAATATAAACCTGGGCACAATAATGTTGTAGCAGATGCTTTATCGAGAAGATATTCTATGCTTGATGTTCTAGACTTTAGGATTCTTGGATTTCAATCAATGAAAGAAGTTTATTATGAAGATGCAGAGTTCTAATCCATCATCAACAATTGCAAGCGAGGAGTTCAAGGTATATATTCTTTGCAAAATGGGTTTCTCTTTAAAGGAAATCAATTAAGTGTGCCGAAGAGTTCTTTTCGCAAATTGCTGATTCGAGACGCGGATGGTGGAAGATTGGCTGGTCATTTTGGTATTAAAAAAACTCTTGAGGTTCTTCAAGAGCATTTCTATTGGCCAAAGATGAGTGGAGATGTGCATGCTATCATCTCAAGGTGTGCAACTTGTCGATGATCAAAAAGCCATTTCCATCAAGGTTTGTATACTCCACTACTGGTACCATTGCAGCCCTGGGAAGATGTTAGCATGGATTTCATTGTGCCTCTACCAAGAACTCAAAGAGAAAAAGATGCTATCATGGTGGTTGTCGATCGGGTCCCTAAATTGGCTCATTTCGTGCCATGTCACAAGACCAATGATGCATCTCATTTTGTTGAATTATATTTCAAAGAGATTATTCACATTCATGGAGTACCAAAGACCATTGTGTCAAATTATGATTCCAAGTTCTTAAGCTACTTCTGGAGGACTCTATGGAGAATGCTTCGTACAAGACTCTTATTCAGCACAGCTTGTCATCCCTAAACTGATGGCCAAACGAAGGTAACAAATTGTACTCTAACCACTCTTCTTCGTGGTATGGTGAATAAATAGTTAAAAGATTAGGATCTAAAGCTTTCCAACCCTGAATTTGCTTACAATCGATCATCAAGTTATACTACTAGTCGATCGCCATTTGAAATTGTGTATGGAATCAATTCTCTCACACCCATTGATTTGATTCAAATTCCATCTAAATCTCAAGTAAGCTTTGATGGCAAGAAAGAGCGAAATCAATGAAGAAGCTCCATGAGCAGATTCGATCCAAGATTGAAAAGGTCAATGAATCTTACAAGAAGAAAGCTAATCAACATCGCAATTTCAACCAGGCAATCTTATTTAGATTCACTTAAAGAAGGAGAGATTTCCATTTCGATGAAAGAACAAGCTCATGCCTAGAGCTGATGGTCCCTTTAAAGTTATTGAGCGAGTTGGTGACAATGCTTACAAGATTAACCTTCCTAGAGAATTTGGAGTTTCGGCAACATTCAACATTGGGAGACCTTCCAGATTTGAGGACAAATCTCAAACAACCTGGGGAAGACGATGCGAGAGCATCCAACGTACCTCCATCGACCAACTCAAAATCATCGATGCTTATCTAAGCCATTAAACAAATTGGACATTATATACTTCGATGCAACATGTTGAATGAATAATGTTAATTACATATCGGTACTTTGTGGAATATCGATAACTATCAATGGGTGGCCATTTTAGATGTCTTGTATGACCAATTGATGAAATTTCGGGAGAATTATTTTCTGGTCAAGGGAGGAGCACGAATTTCGCGAAGGCTAAGGGTTCAGAAATGTGATTCAAGCATATGAAAGCCAACGTTCAAGAATACGGTTTAAGAATATGGAAAGCTAAAGGTTCAAGAATGCGGAAGGCCAAAGATTAAAGGCATTTAGTTCCCGTGTTAATAAACACTTTTATTAAGTTCCTTGGTGTTTTTATTTTTATGTAGCTCAAGACTCGAAGGATTAAGTTCCTATGTGATGTCCTAGGGTGTCACGTACTAAGTGCAAGTGGAATTATAATTATCATTATCATCTTACCCAACTGGTAATCTCCTTTAGATAATCTATATTGTTTATCATTGAAGGTTAGCATGTGTAACATGTATTATTTAAAATCTCAAGTTTATATTATGAGGTTATCTGCAATCACTCTACCTTCAATTTAAGCATTGGCCAAATCATTCATGCACATAAACAAGATCACGAGAAGCTTCATTTCTTCTTGTCATCATCAGGGATTGCAAAATTTATCAACCTGTACTCTTTCCATGTTCATCGCCTCTATATACAACATATACATAAGAAAAGTAAGGCGCAACAAAAGTCAAAGGATAAAGGGTGAGGGTGTCTACTCCACGAGTTCCCACACAAGCCCGCATCTAACAAAAAAAAACAAAACACAGTCAACTTCTACATGATTAAAGACGTCTGGGCGCCATCCGTCCCTGCTCCTGCTGCATCATCACTAAAAGGAATAGGGCCAAACATCGCTCCATCATGCTTGATAAACATTGCAACAAACTTCATTGGGACCATCTCAGCTCTACCAACATCCATCCATAACGCAGCCTCATACTTAGAGAAAGTCAGCTTAAGATCAGAGTCATACACATCAGTAAAGGTAATCTAAATACTTGATACCACTCCATAACGAGCTACTGGCGGCACATCCATACTATCAATCTGAAAAATGTAAGGTATGAGCAACAACCTTGCCCAGTAAAGAATGATAAAACTCTAACTTAAACAATCCACAGCCATCAATATTACAAGGCAATCATGGCCAAACTATTAAAGATACTAAGGTAGGATTGTCACAACCATAAACAATTGGGTATTAACACATCATGTGTATAATCACCTTATGAGTATCCATTTCTATGCTTACCGTTCTCAAGTTCAATCTCATATCAAGATGCAATGCAACAACAGTAAATGGACTCACTCGCCAAGTAGAATTATATTTAGTGTGCATATGATCCACCCTCGATCAATCACTAACTGGAACGCTACCGGCCTGATCGAGTCACTTACGGAAATTACTTTATTCGGACTTCCACAATATTTCTATTATGGGCATCTCACTCCAAGGCATCCTGGTATCACACAACCGAGGTCCTCCCAACACCACTCAACAAGGGGCATCTCACTCCGAGGCATCTTAGTATCACACAATTGAGGCATCCTTGATCACACACAATGGCATCTCACTCCGAGGCATCCCGTTATCTCTCTACCGAGGAATCCAAGACCACTCAGTAAGGGCATCCCAAACTTCCGGGGACATGAACGGTATCTCTATACCGATGGGTTCATTCACTCTCTTAAGCACACGTTTCACACCACCACACCTTTGATTAATGCATTTATTGTATGCAAAAGAAAAAGACTTCAAAGTATCGAACTATATATCTAACTCTGATGAACCTAGCAAACGTGCGTGTCCAAATTATAAGATAAAACCCATTATGACATGTCACATTCCATGCCGAACAGGTATTTACCCCCATAATGAAGCACCATGCACCGAACTTATTGCACACGCATGATAAATGATATATGAGACTTACTTTTATATGACTAACTTCTCTTATGAGGTTTATTAGACTCTACGTGTATCACAAATGCCTAATATAAAAGACACAACATCTAATATATGTTCTCGGGACCATATATATAGTTTACTAACTAAATGTACAGTTTCAGTTTCGGACGTAGAAGGTATATCAATTCTTGTCGAAATACTACATAATTTTAGTATGTTATATTTGAGTCATAGATTGACATTTTCTGTTAATAAACTTAAGTCTAATTCTCACTGTATTAAGAGTGACAATTGCCATAATCTTTACTAGTACTGTACCGACGTCCAGATTCTTTATCTACAAAGAAAATTGTTTTACTAGCCGATTCTTCTCTATTAAATCTCAAATTTTGACACATTATTCCTTAATATGTGTTCTACAATTTTCATTAAGGATTTGAAATCAAATTCTAACTAGGTAATTACAGAAAACTCATATAATCTATAAAGGTCAAACCGTTTCTCATAAAAACAGTTTACTGGTTTTACTAAATTCACTTCCATCTCTATATTTTTATATTCATATGGTTATAGCTAAGTACCTAATTCAATCTTATAGATGTTCTATCACGTAGAATGGTTTCTTTCTTATTTCATCAATATACCTAAAGAAAATAACACAAAACAAAAGACTCCCTAACCATATTCTCCCAGAAAAGAATAGGTATACACGATTCCTTCACTCCTAGCCCGCCAAACCACTTATTTTTCCACAAATCTCTTCTACAACACTTCACTACTTAATCACAGCAACTAAAATTACTTTCAGCAAGCTTTTCTTTAACAAATAGCCCATCCATAGCCCGGCTCGAAGGATAAATGCATCCGTGAGTTCACTCATCACAGTATACACCATATCCATCCACTCGGCATCCATTTCATCACTTCACTCTAGAAAACAGCATACTCATGCTTGGATTTTGAAACATGCAAGACTCAAATGTAACATGCAATGGCTTCTACCTTCAATCTAACACTTACTAAGCTTTCTTGACGAACAATGGATAACTTTCGATTTTGAGTTATATCTTTCCTTACCTTGTTCAGCTATTAGATAGCTAAAAGATTCTTCAAAAATCAGCACCAAAGCTCGCATGCGAGAAGGAGAAATCGCTGGTTTGTTGCTGGTTCCTCACTGCTCGACCGAGAGAAAAACGAGAAGAAGAAGAAGAAGAAGATGAAGAGGGGTTTCTCAGTTCGTGAAGAGAGAGAGAGAGGGTTCCGAAACTTATGAGGGAAATAGATCTACAAGGCTAATCCCTAGGCTAGACTAATGAGGAGATTTGCTAATGATTATGTTGCTTGAGTTTGCATGTCTCGGTTCGTGGGAATCAAAATCGTGGGTGATGAGGAAAAACAAAGAGAGAAGAGAGAGAAGTGTCATGCCCTCCAAGTTTGATGTCTTTTGCTTAATTCCCTTTCGATTACATTAGATTTCATTCCTATTATAATCATATAAAGTTATGAAATTATATGACGTATTAACCACTTTGTGTTATTCTATAGAAAATTCATCACAAGAAATGCTAAAGTTAGCAATTGATATTCAAGGCTCTATTATATGTGAACTAACATACAATAGAACCCTATCGGAACAATAAACGCATTGTTGAAAAGGGAATTATACGTCAGTTGACTATTCTTGGTACTCACAACAAAATAGGTAGCTGAGAGAACAAATAGAACCCTATTGGAAATGGTTAAACCAATGATGGCGCAAGCAAATTTACCTATCTTCTATTGTGGAGATGCGTTATTGATTACTGCCTAAATACTTAACCTAGTGTCCTCAAAATCAGTCACTTCCACCCCTTATAAATTATGGACTGGTGGGAAATCAGACTTAAGTAATCTACATCCATGGGGACGTGCAACTAGGGGTGTCAAGACCTGAACCGAACCGAACCGAAAAAATCGATTTTTTTCGGTTCGGTTCGATTTTCGGTTTGGTTTTAATTAAAAACCGAAAAAAAATTTATCGGTTAACCGAACCGAAAACCGAACCACAAAGGCACCCACCGAAAACCGAAATTTTTTTTTATTGCTTCTCTCCCGATTCCCGTCTCTGAGTCCTCTCGTCGTGTCTCGTCTTGGTTTTTATCGGTTCTCATCTGAGTTCTCCCAACGGCGATGGCGACGGCGACCGATTGAGGGACAGGGCCCCTTTCTTCTGCAAATCTCTCCTTCGTCCCTCTTCCTTCTATGACGGCGACAGCGACTGAGGGGTCGAGCATGTCTTGCGCGCGCTCCGCTCGGGATCGAGGGGCCGCCAAAGGGCTTTAGATCTTTGACGCCTCTTGCTTGCTCGGTGAACCGGGCTAGTTCAAATCGGTAACATTCTCCTTTCATCGCTCTGCCTACATCTTCCTCTACAAAGATCTCTTTTGCTCTTTTTCTCAATGTTGTCGCTGGGTCGCATGCAGAGGGTATCTGGGTTTTTTTCCTTTTTTATTGCTTTGCTCCATTTGTTCTGTTCTTTGAGACATTTTCTTAGTGGGTGTTGAGGCGAAGGTTTTGTTTTTCTGTTGCGTCGCGAACTCTGATTTGTGCTGCTGCGTTGGTTCCGAGGAACACTCTGTCCGTCTGCATTTTTTGCTATTTTCTTTTTTGCGGGTTTTTGATTTTCTGCTTTGGCTCTTCTTTTTTCCAGTCCAGAAGGATTTTCTATGGATTTAGGTGAGATCCTCACTGTTGTTTCACTTCCATTGGTGTGACGAGTGTTAATTTTGTTGTTGTGCTGAGTGGTGCACAATGAAGATGGATGCTTTATCTGTTTTTTGGGGGAAATATTGAAATTAGATTTAGCCAGATGTTCAATCTTCAGGTTGAGTTCTTGTTTCCAACAAAGTTCGGATTTTTATTTAGGCAGGATTATCTGTTGAGTGAAGTGATTTACGTGTTGCTTAAGCTGGAACATTGGAGGAGGGGGATGTTGTTGCAGCTGGAATGTCGATTTAAGCTTCTACTTCTGTCCTATGTGTTTTAGTTGATATGCAAAATTGATGAGAAAATGAAGAAATATTTCATTAAACGCTCGGCTCCATTGTTGACTTTCTTGGCTCTTTACATGGCCATGCTTGATTAAAAACGCTTGCTGAACATTCTTATTAGGAGGTTTTACTTTTTGTGTTTGCTTCTCATACATGGGTGCTGATGTCAAAGGGTTATCATTGACTGTATCTCTGTTTACAGCGATTGACTGTTTCCCCCCTAATTTCTGTATTGGAATGTGATGAATCTACGTGGAGTTTCTGGTTTTAATCACCTTCTGAGATGATAGAAACTGAAAAGGTCGGTACTTGCCAATTCAGTTGTTGTATGTGGGATTTATGATGGAAGTTCTGGGCCGATGTAGAGAGGTTGTTTTCTTGGTGGGAATTTTTAGGTCCTCTTTCATGTTCAGTGTAGTTCATCCTCGTTTAACATTATAGCAGTGATGAGCTTCAGCAACATTTGCTCAGCTACAGCTAACTATTTCCTTGGTGATTGTACGCATACTTTGAGAGAAGACAAAGCTCTTGTTTAATCGAATAATTTTTACGGAGCATATATGGAAGGTAAGCTGTCCCCACCCAAAAAAAAAAAAAAAAAAACCGAAAGCCAAAAGCTAAAAACCGAAAAACTGAACTGAACCGAACCGAAATTTCGGTTCGATTTGTCTTCGGTTCAGTTCATAAGATTTTTCTAACGTTCGATTTTTCAAAAAAACCAAACCGAACCGAACCGTTGACACCCCTACGTGCAACTTATGTTCAGGATTCTTCTCATAAATATGGCAAATTAAGTCATAGGGGATGTGCAACTTATGTTATAAACACTCGAAAGGATACGTGTTCATAGGTGAACAAGCAAATGAAAGTATGACTAAGATGGAGTCACGAGATGTAACATTCTTGGAAAATGATTTTCCTACTAGATGTGAGATTAATAAAAACTTCCAGTTATATGAGATGGAGAAAACTCCTTGACTGTTTTGAAGTTGACAAAACATTTCCTCAGTCTAGTCTGAAGACTCCAAGACTTTAAGGTCAAAGTCTGAAGACCAATCGACTTCAGGATCAAAGTCTATTCACACTGACAGATTCCAGACTGAACAACACTGAAGAATGAAGATGTATTTAAATGCAAGATTATCTTTAAGGATTTGACTAGATATAATACTTATACGATTGATTATCCTTATTATAATCAATTCCGCTGATCAAATCTTTTGGAAAGCAAACAAACTTAGAAGGTTCTACTAATGGAAACCAATATCATGATTGTATGAGCAAACAGGATTGATAGGCTTTTATCACATTCTTAAAACGACTTGAGATCTCCTTGATTAATTTTGTCCAATGGGTAGATTGCAACAACTCATTTAGAAAGTGCAAACAGTCGTGATGGCATGAAGGAGTATATAAGGCGGACTTCTCTAGTTGTTCAAAAAAGTGCGTGAAGGAAAATTTTCAAAGTCTGAAACTTCCTAGTTCTTTGCTGTTTCATTTGCTGAAGCTCAAATTGTACTCAAGAGAGAGAGCAAATATATGTGAGACCTCGGAAGAGTGCAGTAGAGTCTCTGCACTGTAAAGTGAAGATTGTGTAATGGTAAAATCTCTATTTATTCATAGTGGAATTCAGCCAGTAGGTTGTCAGCGCTAAAAGTAGACGTAAGCTTGATCTAAGTCAAACCACTATAAATCTTGAGTTTTTATTCTCTTCCCTAAACTCCTTTACTTATTTGTATTTTGTTTATTCGTTAGAGATTCAAGTCTCATTCAAGTTCGTTGCTTTTGAAACTTTGTTTCTACAGAAAAGTATTTTACAAACGTTCTTGTAAAAATTTCTTTTAACACCTATTCAACTCCTCCTCTACGTGTTCGTACTAGCCCTTTCACTCTCGTTCTCTGATAAAGAAGAATGGAGAAAAACTTTGTAAGATGAGATGGAGTCAATAATGGCAAATCATGTCTGGGTCTTGGCTGATGTACCAACCAATCACAAGACCATTAGAAATAAATGGGTTTTTAAGATTAAAAAGTATAAGGCTCGTCTTGTAGCGAAAGGTTATAACTCAACAATAGGGTATAGATTATGAGGAAACTTTTTCACCAGTTGTAAGGGTTGCCTCAATATGCCTTATTCTAGACAGTTGGAAAGTTTGCCTTAATACGCCATAACGATTTTTGGTTTCATGATGATCGAAGCAGAGCACTGTGTATATGTCTAGTGGTCCTAAGTTAAATTTGTGATTTTATCACTTTATGTGGACGATATTCTATTCGTTGGAAATGACATGATTTTGATTATCACCATAAAAGAATGGTTGTCCTTCGATTTTGAAATGAAGGACATGGGAGAAGCTGCTTATATATTAGGAGTGAAGATTGAAAAGACTGATCAAGGAAACTCCTTGCTTTATCACAAGAGTTTTATATAATGAAAATTCTTGAATGTTTCCATATGTAACACTATAATCCTATTGATACCCCTATCATACAAGGAGAAGGCTTAAGTACTAAGATGTGTCCTAAGACTCTAGAAGAAATTAAAGTGATGGGAACTATTCCTTATGTTAGTGTGGTCGGAAGTTTGATGTATGCTATGATGTGTACTCAACCCGTCATATGTTATGCCGTGGGATTGATGAGCCACTATCAATCCTGAGATACTTAAAAGACACTATGGAGTATCGACTTTGTTACTAAGGGAATTATTTACTCCTATTAGTCTATCTACATGCTATTGGGGGTGAAGACCTGGATGAGTGTAAATCGACTTCTAGATATGTGTTCTTGCTTAATGGATGTGCAATTTCGTGGAATCACAAGAAACAAACATGCACGACCTTGGCTAAAACGTTTCTTGGAAAAACTAGCCATTGTCACTGAGGTTCCAAGACTGGTGATAGTTTATTGCGATAGTCAAGCAGCCATTGCCTACGTGAAAGATCCTAAGTATCATGGAAGGACGAAGCATATTGACATAAATAACAACTTCATCAGAGATATTATAGCGTATAAAGAAGTGATCCTACAATACATTTCAACCAATAGAATAGTTGTTGATCCATTTACAAAAGCTGTTCTTAGAGACATATTCTTGACTCACGGGATGTCACTGGGATTACGTAGAATGTGATGTGTTATTATAGATCATCATTGGTTTATATATATGTGGACGTATGTATTGTACCTGTTTATTTATTTGTGATTTGATGTTTTATCAATAAGTACAAATACATTATGAGACTAGCACATACACACATATATTATTGAAAAGTATGTCTAGTAGACAATGATTGGCTCACTCACACGAGCAATCATCTCAAGTGCTATAGTTAGTCCGTTGAGATGAGACGTTATGTACAAATGAATGCTAAAGAGCAAGTTTAGCATATAAACTAAGATGTCACCTTGATTGAAGTCAAGATGAGGTTTGTGATTTGTTTATAATAAGAGTGAACATAATAGTCCCACAATCATGTATGCCTAAAAGATGCCGGATGCGAGTACTTAATTGGGCGCTATAGAAAGCAAGCTGATGTAGCACTCAAGCTAAACATGAGTACGTGAGAAGCACGTGACTATGTTTAGGCTAAGATCCGTATAGTGGATATATTTAATAAATGACAAACGCTCTTATAGAAAGAGAAATCCACTATAGCATGTAATTCATACTACATGTGCATTGTACAACCGACAAGGGTGTGCAAATTTATCCACATTTACTTATCGTGTGAGCTCTTGAGGTAATTTATAATTTGCCTCATTTTGTGCCCTATGTTACTTTTGACTATATTCTCGAAGTGAAAGATCAATGTTGCTACTTTAGCATGTTATCGGCGGTCATGAATAGATATGGCTTTATGGGACGTATTTAGGAAAGCAGTTGTTCTGAAATGGAGAAAAAAATGAGTGCAAATGAAGACTATTGTTGTTTTACATTTATCACATGATTTATTGATCGATCAATTATATCGCCTTCTGTGGTTGTGGATATAATTGTAAATACATAGTGTTTTAAGAATAGTCAAATATAGCCTTTAAGGGATGTATATACTTGGATTGATGTAACAAAATATGTCCGGGGCACTGTGAAACATCGATTGTTTATTTCTTGTCGGGGTTGTAGCCATTGTTATATCATCCCTAACAGGTACATAATTTGAGCACTCAAATGCAGGTGTACTTACTAGTCGCACGGCTTACTTGCCAGTATGAATGTTGATGAATGTTGAATGCATTATATTCTTCATAAAGCACTATCAAGCCCATCATGCCTGAGTGGGAGATATTGTATTATCGAGTACGTCCATGATGGGGTGCAATGAGAAGGCACCGTTTCATCTTGATACGCTACGATGGAAAGATACCTTTGAAAGGGTATGAGGGAGTCATATAAAAGACTCCTGAAGAGAACCATTAGGACGATTGGTAGAATGTACGCTCAGAAATTCTTCTCCTTTTCTTGTCCCATTTCCATCAAAGAAAAAGAAGGCATTCTATTCTCCTTTACGAAAACAATTGGCATTTACGATGTGAAAATCGGATGTTTTCTTTGTGATTACATTCAGACTAATGTGAGGTAATATTGTTTGTGATTCATCGGCAATTCAATGATCTTTCCGAGGTAAATTGTTGACTGTGCATTGGAAATAGGTAAGTCGTCTTGCGCCAATTTTCTTCCAACAAAGGAAAAAGACAAAAGTACAAAATAAAACCCAAAAGTATTTGTGGATCGAAGACAGCAATATGAAAAAGGAAATAATTATTTATGATATTCAAAGTAACGTGTCAAAATAATATAGGCGATAAGGATCCATATTGATCATGCACGGGAAAAGAGGCAACAAAGGATAGAAAGGCATAATCGTTGTATGCGGAAGAGCATGCACAAAACGATGGATTTTCTTTAAAAGAAATAGATTAAAAAAATTACCTCTTTTAAAGAGGAGACATATGTTGACACCCAAAGTTGCCTTTACCATCACATGCCGGTCACAAGGATAAAAAATAATGACATGTTGCGAGTCAGTCACAAGGAAAAGGAAAAGTCAAAGGAGTTATCCACTCACCCAAGATGTTCACTCAGGCACAGGAAATCTCACCATTTTCATTCATCAAATTCGTATCTCCCCTACATTGGATAGTTTCCCCTATTTATAGGAGGATTTTAGCCTTAGGAAATATTAAAAACAAACTTTAATGACCTAGGAACTTAAACATTCAACTCTTGAGCTACATAAAAATAAAAACACCTAGGAACTTAATAAAAAGCCTTTAGTAACACGGGAACTAAATGTGTTTAATCTTCGGCCTTCCACATTCTCGAACCGTTAGCTTTCCCTGTTCATGAACCTTTGGCCTTCCATATTCTTGAACCGTATTCGTGAACCTTTAGCCTTCCTAAAATTCGAGCTCCTCCCTTGACCAGAAAATAATCCTCCTGAAACTTCATCAATTGGTCATACAAGACATCTAAAATGACCTCCCATTGATAGTTATCGATATACCACGAAGTACCGATAAGTAATTAACATTATTCATTCAAAATGATCCATCGAAGCACATAATGACCAACTTCTTTATTGGCTTGGATAAGCATTGATGGTTCTGAGTTGGTCGATGGAGCCACGTTGGATGCTCCCGCATCATTCTCACGGGGTTGTTTGAGATTTGTCCTCAAATCTAGAAGGTTTTCATCCTCCAAGTAAGGAGAAAGGTCTCCCACATTGAATGTTGCTGCAACTCCAAGCTCTCCCGGAAGGTCAATCTTGTAAGCATTGTCACCGATTTGCTCAATAACTTTAAAGGGGCCATCAGCTCTAGGCATGAGCTTGTTCTTTCGTCGAAATGGAAATCTCTCATTCCTCAAGTGAAGCCACACAAGATTGCCCGGTTGAAATTGAGTCTTCTTGCGATGTTGATTAGCCTTTTCAATGTTGGATCGAATCTGCTCATGGAGCTTCTTCACTAATTCAGTTCTTTTCTGCCATCAAAGCTCACTTGAGAGTTAGATGGAATTGGAATCAAATTAATGGGTGTGAGAGGATTAATTCCATACACAACTTCAAATGGCGATCGACCAGTAGTATAACTTGGTGATTGATTGTAAGCAAATTCAGCACGCGCAAGCTTTAAATCCCAATCTTTCAAAGATTTACTCACCATACCACGAAGAAGAGTGGTTAGAGTACGATTTGTTACCTCCATTTGGCCATCGGTTTGTGGATGACAAGCTGTGTTGAATAAGAGTCTTGTACCAAGCATTCTCCAGAGAGTCCTCCAAAAGTGGCTTAGAAACTTGGAATCACGATCCAACACAATGGTCTTTGGTACTCCATGAATGCAAATAATCTCTTTGAACTATAATTCAGCAATATGAGATGCATCATTGGTTTTGTGACATGGCACAAAATGAGCCATTTTAGAGAACTGATCGGTGACCACCATGATAGCATCTTTCCCTCTTTGACTTCTTGGTAAAGCCACAATGAAATCCATGCTAACATCTTCCCAGGGCTGCAATGGTACCGGAAGTGGAGTATACAAACCTTGATGGAAATGGCTTTTTGATCTTTGACAAGTTGCACACCTTGAGATGATAGCATGCACATCTCCACTCATCTTTGGCCAATAGAAATGCTCTTGAAGAACTGCAAGAGTTTTGTTAATACTAAAATGACCGGCCAATCCTCCACCATGCGCCTCTCGAATAAGCAATTCGCGAAAAGAACTCTTTGGGACACATAATTGATTTCCTTTATAAAAAAAAAAAAAAAAAAAAAAAAACCCATCTTGCAAAGAATATATACCTTGAACTCCCTGCTTGCAATTGTTGATGATGGATGAAAACTCTGCATCTTTAGAATAAAGTTCTTTCATTGATTGAAATCCAAGAATCCTAGAGTCCAGAATAGCAAGCATAGAATATCTTCTCGATAAAGCATCTACTACAACATTAGTGTGCCCAGGTTTATATTTTGAGACAAAAGAAAATGATTGAAGAAATTCCACCCATTTTGCATGTCTAGAATTAAGCTTGCGTTGGCCGCTAATAAACTTAAGCGCCTCATGATTAGAATGAAGGACAAACTCCAATGATCAAGAGCTCGGACAATGGTATAGAACTCTTTGTCATAAGTTGAATAATTCCTCTTGGAATCGGATAACTTTTTGCTGAAATATGCCGATGGTTTTTGTGCCTGCACCAGAACAGCACCAATACCAACTCCGCTTGCATCACACTCAACTTCAAATACTTTATCAAAATCAGGAAGTACAAGAATATGAGACTCACAAAGTTTCTACTTGATTACCTCAAAGGCGTTTTGAGCAGTCTTTGTCCATTCAAAAGCACCATTCTTCATGCATTCAGTTATATGAGCCATAATGGTACTAAAATTTTTGACAAAACGTCAATAGAAAGAAACAAGTTCATGAAAACTTCTTACATCAGAAATAGACTTCGGAACCGGCCAAGTCTTCATAGCTTCCACCTTGGCTTGATCAACAGAAATTCCATCTTTGGAAACCACATAACCAAGAAACACAATGCTTGGAGAGAAGAACTCACATTTCTCCATTTTAGCATATAGTTTTCGTTCTCTCAAGACATTAAAGACCTGTTTTAAATTAGAGATATGTTCCTCCTCATTCCTGCTATAAACAAGAATATCGTCGAAATAAACGACAAATTGACCAATAAAAGAATGAAGAACCTCATTCATAAGTCTCATGAAGGTACTCGGAGCATTAGATAATCCAAATGGCATATCCAACTACTCATAAAGGCCTCCCTTGGTCTTGAAAGCCATCTTCCATTCATCACCTTCTCGCATTCTAATTTGATGATAACCACTCCGCAAATCTATCTTCGAAAACACAGAAGAACCATATAATTCATTAAGCATATCATCAAGTCTAGGTATAAAGTACCTATACTTAATGGTGATGTTGTTGATGTGCCGGCTATCAACACACATTCGGTATGTACCATCCTTCTTAGGTACAAGGAGAGCCGGAACAAAACAGGGACTCATGCTTTCTTGGACGTATCATTTGACAATAAGTTCATTGACTTGTCTTTGCAACTCTTTGTTTCCTCTGGGTTGCATCGATAAGCTGGCTTATTTGGTAGTGGAGCACCAGGGATCAAATCAATTTGATGCAAAATACTTCTTATGGGAGGTCATCCAGGTGGCAAATCGTCCAGAAACACATCTGCAAATTATTTCAACAAGCAAATGCATTTTTGGATGTATGGGTCACTCTATCTTACTCTTTTTCTCGACCACAAGCAAAGCAAATACATTCTTTTGTTTGCTAATGACTCTCTCAACCCGCGTCTCACTTAAGAACATATTTTCCTTACAAGTGTTTCCCTCCCTAAGTTGATTATTATGTATCGAAGAATGATTCAAAGGTAAAAGAGTAATGTATTTTTGTTCCTTATGAAAAGAGTATGTGTTTTTCCGACCATCATGCATAGCTTGTATATCAAATTGCCACGGTCTACCCAATAATAAGTGGCATGCCTCTATAGGAATCACATCACATACAACCTCATCTCAATAGTTCTTCCCAATCGAAAATGATATAAGAGCGCGTTGGTTACCTTGAGTTCATTCCCTTGATTGAGCCATTGGAGCTTGTATGGTTGAGGATGTTTCAATGTTGGAAGCTTCAGCTTATTGACAAGAGTTGTCGAAGCAACATTGGTGCAACTCCCACCATCGATGATCATCGAACACACCTTTCCGCTAATAGTGCAACGGGTGTGAAATATATTCTCCCTTTGCTCTTTATCAGGAGAAACTTCAACATGCAATGCTCTTCGGATGATCAATAGCTCGCCACATCGACTTTCTCCACAACTTCTTCTTCCCGATCAGATTTGGAAATATTTTGGTCTTGATTGACCTCAGCCTCTTGAAGCACCGAATTGATTTCCTCAATTTCTTGAAGAGTTATAACTCTCCGATTTTGACAATTTGCTTATAAATGCCCAAAACCATGGCACTTCAAGCATTTTCTTGCATCGCCTTCAAACTTCTTTTGGACTTCTTTGGAAGGCTCTGCAATTTTTCCCTTGCCTTTGTCTTTTGTCGACATACTCTCGCCCTTGCTTGAGGAAGCACCCTTAAAATAGGATGTCACCTTTGTTGATATTCTGGAGGAAAACCTCTTGCTCTTCAATTGTTTTTCGACTTTTATGGCTAACTTGCATACGTCTTCAAAGGACCAAGGTTGAAGTTCAACCATATTGGCAATCTCTCAATTCATGCCACCAAGGAAACGAGCAATGGTTTGCTCAGAAACTTCTGGAACTTCACTCCTCATTTTGAGTTGTTCAAACTCAAGAATGTATTCTTCAACACTCATCCCTTGTTGTCTTAGGGAATTCAGTTTGAGGAAGAGATCTTGCTTATAGTTGTCGGGCAAGAACCTCTTCTTCATCAACTTCTTGAGTTTTTGCCAAGACTTGATTCGGCATTTTCCTTCCCTTGCTCGTTGATGCTTTAGATTCTCCCACCATAGAGAAGCATATTTGGTCAGCTTTAGGACAGCAACCTTACATTTCTTCTCATCCGAATAGGATTTGAAGTCAAAAATTCGTTCAGTTATGTGTAGCCAATCAACAAAGTCATTGAGATTGAGATTACTGTCAAACTCAGGGACCTCCACTTTAATGTCTCTTTCATCCTCCTTATGCCTCCCTCTTCGTCTTCGTCTTCGTCTTCGTCTTCGAATTGGAGATTCATAATCACTGGAGTGCAAAATCGTTCGGTTGTCTCCAGTGGACTCAGAATCACCATCAGAATTTTGACGAGATTCGGAATCGTCACGTTGATGCCGTTCGTTGGGACGCCTTGCTGGTTGTCCTTGTCTCACCAAATTCTCTAGAAGATTGAGAACTTGCTCCATTTGTTGTTGAAGATTTTGGATTGCACGATCTTGCCTTTCGTTGTGCACTTGCTTCAAAGTCAAGCCTCTTGGAACTTAATCATCCATAAGGAATTTGTAATAGAAGAAAGAAAGGAATCACTAAAATGAGTTGAACCTTGAGCTCTGATACCAACTTTTGATGCGTGATGGGGTGAGTGATTCAAGAATGGATATTTTTTAAGAGGGGATTTTTGTGGTTAAGTGTATGGAGTAGTGTATACGGTGAAGAAACAAAAAGGAGTAAGAAAAGATAGAATAATCGCCTTCCAAGGTATAAATGTCGTGCCACCAACCGAGGAAGAGGATTAAGATCTACGACGCTCACCACCAAGGCCTAAAGCTTCCACCAGCCAAGGATAAAGGACTTCAGGATAGGAGAAGCTCACCACCAAGGCCTAAAGATTCCACCAGCCAAGGATAAAGGGCTTCTTAGCTCACCACCAAGGAGTGATCTGCGCTCCAAGGATAAAGAAACCGAAAGGAGTTATCCACTCTCCTAAGATGTTCACTCAAGCAGAGGAAATCTCACCATTTTTATTCATAAAATTCGTATCTCCCCTACATTTGATAGTTTCCCTTATTTATAAGAATGTTCGACTCTTGAGCTACATAAAAATGAAAACAAATAGGAACTTAATAAAAAGCCTTTATTAACTTGGGAACTAAATGCCTTTAATCTTCGACCTTCCGCATTCTCGAACCGTTAGCTTTCCATGTTCTTGAACTTTTGGCTTTCCATATTCTTGAACTGCATTCATGAACCTTTAGCCTTCCCAAAATTCGAGCTCCTCCCTTGACCAGAAAATAATCCTGTAAAAACTTCATCAATTGGTCATACAAGACATCTAAAATGACCTCCCATTGATAGTTATCGATATACCACAAAGTACCGATAAGTAATTAACATTATTCATTCAAAATGATCCATTGAAACACATAATGCCCAACTTCTTTATTGGCTTGGATAAGCATTGATGATTCTGAGTTGGTCAATGGAGCTACGTTGGATGCTCGTGCATCAAAAAACCACGTCAAATTTTGGTGTACCGACTGATGATGTCTATCAAGCTTATGTAAAAAAAAGTGTTCGGCTTTATCTTATAAAAAGTTTTAGTTGGTGTGCATTGTTTTTTAATATGAAATAGGGAGATGTTGAATATGCTTTCGCTATATAAACTACGCAGGGACCGATCTAAATGATATAAACTCACAGGACTTATGGACCTACTATATTTCTATGGTATCAGAGTGATATATTATCGGGATGAGTGAATGGTAAGCGAACTGTGGTGACCCTAGTGAATTGGGGGCCGTCGGGGGTGCCACAATAGGGACCCTAAACCAGATGTGGTGGAAGGGTTCAATCATGAAAAGTCGAGTTTTCACCTCAAAGTGGCCGTCTTAACCTTTCCATGGTCTATCAATCCCCATTGTAATCCCACTTCAAAGATTGGCCATCGTTAAAATCCCATTTCAAAAATTGAGATTGGATTGAGGATGTCACAATTATGAGCATATAAATCTCACTATCAAGAGAAGTGGGATATTTTTAACAAGAGTATTTGGCATTGTTAAGGAAGATAGTGCTCTAGTAAATTCGGCGATAAGCCATATACCAAAGTCCATAACTTAGTATAATTTAATAAATTTTTTCAATAGTATTGTATATATTATCTGTCCTAAGAATAAAGGATCGCTTACTGCTCCATAAGTAGCTAAATACCTTTCGGGCATATTAAGGACGAAAATTTAACATAGAATGGTTCTTGCAAGCTGCGACTGATATTCATGGACATATCAAGTCACATTGCCCCTCGTTATCTGGTTTTCTGACTATTTTAAATGGAGCCAAGTGATGAAATATAATGAACCAAGAGAACAAAGAAGATTTATAAAATCTCCAAAAAGAAAGGAGTTGCTGTGGAGATTACAGAGACAAGTCAAGCCAACCTAACAATCTGGTTGGCTAGAAAAATGTCGGCGATATTTTTAAAGTCAACTAGTTCGCCCAAAAAATTAGGATGAGTCAATGATCTCTCATGGGCACTATACTTCTACAGAATTTTATAATTGGATCGAAAAGCAAAAATCATGGCCATCTAGGTGGAAATTTGTTAAATGGTTGAGGTCTGTTATATTTCAATCTAACAATAAAAGATAGTAAAAGCGTCTTTCCTTTTGGGAATCGTAGTTTTACCCCGAAAAGATAGATTAGAGCTGACAAATCAAAATAAGATCCTACTTATTTAAATTTAAAACCTTTTTTAAATCCGCTCTATCTATAGTGTTTTCAATAGAATTGCTTTATTTCTACTTAAAAAGTAAAAGTACAATGCTGAATTTGAGTTGACATTTTGAGTAATACGACAGTTCCAAGTTAGTTGCCTAAAAATCTGATTTGAGATCTACCTAGTTCTAATCCGAATTTATTAAAATTTCCTTTCAGGGCAGCCTACCATTTATTTCAAACTATTCCTCTTGTGGATCCCTTTACGTTCGGGTACAAAAGAGAGCCTCAAAAGATCAATCTTCAATTTTAAATCTATAATAAATTTAATGTACAAAGATAATCATTTAAAAACATAGAGAAATAAAATTCTTTTGAATTATTTGAGAGCTAATCATTTTAATTTTAAAAGAGTGGTTGATCTTATGCTTCCACTTCATCAAGAGCTATCACAAATTTCTCTTGATTCAAATTAACATTCATTTCTAATTAATTTGTGCAGCGTCATTCTTATCGAACCTATCCATATAGTTTGGCGAAAATCGGAAAACTTCATCTATTAGGATCATACATATTAAAACCTTTCCAATAAAGAGCACCTTCCACATTTACTTTCACCTATAATTATCACGAAATGCATGTTAAAGGTCGCTTTTCATATTATTTATTGGGCCAACAAAAAAGTGTCTTCCCTTCATTATTTCCCCCTTCTCTTTTCTCCATCGCCTCAATAAATAAAACTAGAAGTCGCCGTTCATCGGATCTGAGGCCGTGGCCCTTTCCCAGAAGAACCCAAAAACAAGTTACGTTATCTTTTATTTTTTTATTTTATTTTATTTTTCTTTTGCTATATCTTTCTCAAATCCATAAAATAAATCCGAACTTAAAGATATTTATATATAAAAGAAAATCTGGAGAACAGAACACCAGCAAGGCCCGTTTTCCCAGAGTCTTCCGAACACAAACAAAGGCTTGATGATGGGTCGGTCTCGCTCTCTCGCAATGCTCCTCGTCTCCTCTCTCCTCCTCCTCTCCTTCTCTCATGGTATCATGCGAATCCCCAAGTTCACAAGTTCCACAATTTATTTTGGAATTCATCCCTTTTTCCTTCGAAGATGCATGAAATCAGCTCAATCTCTCGTTCGCTTTCCTCTTTTGGGATTTTCAGGATTTGGCAGGAAAGTGATGCAGACCGTAAAGCATGGAGCTTCCCCGGTTGAGCTCGAGGTTGGTGTCTTTCTAATAATTCCCATTTTCCTTTGCTCCCCAGAATTATTCCGAATTTTCCCGGTCTTTGGATCATCTTTTTTTTTTCCAGGAAAGTGGAGGGAAATGGAGGAAGATGGTGGAAGTGATGGATTACTCCGATCCCGAGCCGAACACCAACCCTCGGAGTGGATACCTCTTGAGCCCTCCTCCTCCTCCTCCTAGACAAGGCTAATTCTCAATTCCCTACGCCTGTTTTTAAGTGTTGTTGGTCTCTCGGTGTTTCAAGGTTTCTTTCTAAACTGTTCATGGGTTCTCAGAGTTTATCTGCAAAAAATGATCGATGTTTTGCTGTGTTCTCTGTTCTTTCCCTTGCAAATGTGTAATGCATGTAGAAGGCGAGGCGTCATGTTGTTTCAGAGGAGACTGGTTCCATCTCAGCTTTTAGAGACCATCCTTTTCGCTTTTGTTTTAGTTGCAAAATCTCAACAAAAGAAACAACCAATATGTCCTTTTCTCGTGGAAATTAATCGGATAATCAAGTCGTTCGTCCCATTCGTTTTAAATTAGCATTTTGCAAGTAGAGGCAACTCAGGCAGTTTCAAAGGCGATACCTAAATATCAGCTTCGTTGCCTAATTTTCGGTCAAACTGGTTCGCAAGATCACGCCGGATTTGCATTGTCACATTTATTGCTGACGGTTTCTATGACACTTCGATGACCTAGAATGGGATATAGCTTTTTACTTATACCCCTTTCCAATTATGAAGAAACTGGGGATTGAGCATTTCTTTTCCTCTCATATGGAGAAAAGAAATCCTTTGGGTATTTCTAGATTCACTCGATCTCTAGTCGAACCGCATCTCTCGAGTTTTATGTTACCTTACAAAATATTATCTAGAAAATGAGATATGGCAGAAACATCATTGTAACATATGAGTAATGATGGTCATTCAGATTTACCAATTTTATTTATTATCACATGATGTTAGATTGCAAAAAAAGACATTTTGCTATAAATAAATAAAAAAGGGACCATAGAAGGGCCTTATTGTTCCCTTCTAAGTAAGATCATAGAGCAGTCAACAATCTTTACCGTACAAATAATTTAGTGACGGTGTATTGCATGAGTTATTTTTTAATCTTCAACTACACGTCACGAGTACACTTTAATACCAGGTAGTCAACTACCATGTGTTGGACCTACACTGTGCTTAATAGAGTATTCTGTATTACACAGAATTGCATTCCACGTCAGACTTCTACATCCCGCACGTATATTTTTTTTAGCCGCAGGTTTTTGGGTTTTTTCTTTTTTTTTTATGAAGCTGCTTGTCTATGTCTGGCCTAAGTCAACGGCTTGGCTTGTCCACGTCTGATTTGAGAGAGTGATGGGTGATCATTTGTCCACCACCAGATCGATCGTTTTGGAAGCGTTAGGCTCGAAAGAAGCGTTTCTCGGGAGGATTAATCGCGGTATTGAACTTTGCACGATAATTTTTATGCCAGATCTTATAACAAGAGGCCGAAAAACTCTCTCTCAAAGGATTGTTAAGGGCGTGGAAAGAAGAATATGCCTCTTCCTATATTCCTAGATGAAAGAAATTTCCTTTAACAATATGCATGACCGACAGGTTTTCTTTAAAGATGTTACATTAGGTAACTTCGCCTGACGCACATTCAATACATCCAAAAAAACCTCCATATGTATGTTATTACAAGCGCAAGACCACATATGAAGCCTGATTTGGGGTCACATGAGGTTGGAGGCCATTGACCAATTGGTTTTCTTTAAAGATGTTACACTAGGTAACTTCACCTAGCACACATTGAATAATATATCCAAAAAAACCTCCTTATGTATGTGCTTGCACACGCAAGACCACAGATCAAGCCTGATTTGGGGTCGCACGAGTGGGGTCACATGAGGTTGGAGGCCATAGAGCAGCCTCGATCCCTAACCACTAAAGTGACCTCAAATCGGCCTTTGTTTAAGGCTGTGGTGCCCTTGTAGTGAGGGACAAAGAGAGAGCTTGGATGTGACCGTGCCCAATGATGGGGCCCACAACAAAGACTCTCGTGGCCACCATTGGGCCGAGCATTGGAGACGGCGTGAATGTGACAATTTGGTGGATTGCCTCCATGGTGGCCATGGTGGTCTCCAGGGAGAGAGGGGGTCTCTAGGGAGGGAGGGGGGAGAGAGAGGAGTCTTTTTTTATTATCTTTTTTTTTTTGTAGTTATGCACCAAGAGTTTTTTTGTCTTCTCCTATCATATCCTATATCCATTTCTTAAATCATTGTATGTGTTATGTGTTATGTATTGTACAGGTTGTGAAATCCTACTCCTCTAATCATGTGTCTTCACTTGAGCTTCTGAAAATGTGAAGAATCAAACTCCCTACCTCTCTTTTCTCAAATAGGAAGGATGACCACTATAAAAACTCCTCATAGTTACATGCTTAGGGTTCCATGATTACGTTTGAATGCTAGTTCGGAAAATATGTGATTAAGAAATTCAAAAACGTCTTTTCCCATAATCATTGTATTAATTGCCAAAAAAAACAAAAGCAAACTATACAATTAGATGAAGATCTTGTAATCTTAAAGAGCTTTATTTGATATCTCAATTAGGGGTGAACGTGATTTTAGGATAGAACCGAGAATCGAAGAATTGAATCGGATTCGGTTCTCCGGTTCCATGAAGGGCCAGGTAGGGCATGTATGTTTTTACTGTTTCTTTTTCTGTTCCTGCAGAATGAAATAAAAAAAAGTGTTTTTGTTCCGGAGCACAATTTTTGAATAAAAAAACGCGTTTGATAAACTTGTTATGAAAATAAAAAATGAACAGAAACACGTTTGGTCAATTTTATTCTTTTTTTTTTGTTTCTTTTAATTTTTTTAATTATTTTATTTTATTTTTCTTTTTTCCTTTCTTTTTTATTTTTTCTTCTTTCGGCCGATCGCCGGCCTTTGGCGACCAGGCCGACAGGGCTGGCGCCCGGCCAAGGCGAGGCTCGGCCTCGCCGGCCTCGCCGCTAGCGACGCTCCCGCGAGGTCGCCGACCCTCAACGGCGTCGCCGGCCCTTGACGGCCGGTCGCCGGCCATGGCCGAGGCCGGCGACCGGCGAAAGAAAAAAGAAGAAAAAGAAGAAGAGAAGAAGAAGAGAGAGAAGAAGAAACGTTTCTTCAAAATTGTTTCTGGAACAAGAAGTAAGTTTTTTCTATTTCTTTTTTTTTTTGTTCTTTTTGTGATCTGGGAACAAAAGAACAAAAACATGCAGCCCCGTAGGTTCTCGGTTCCATTTTTTTAGGAACCGGAACACCCAAACCCTAAAATAGCAAAATCCCTAATTTAGCTCCAGCGTTCCCCTTTGTCTTTCTCTTTCCTCTCTGTCAACAACAAGAAAAGGGAACCCATTTCTCCTTCATTCTTCCCCTTGGGCCATTCTTGCTTCGCGACGCTGTGGTTCTTTCCACTTCTCTGCGGTTCTATTCATCTCGTCGTTCTTGACATATTGTTCCTCTCCGCGACGCTGTGGTTCTCGTTCAAATCGTTTTCTATCACCAACGCCGGCCGTGGCGCAGCGACCATCATCCAACAGTTGCGCAACATCATCACTCAGGTCTCTCTCTGCGATTTTGAGTGCATTAATGTGTTCCCTCTCAGGACACTTTGTTGAAGCTCTCCCTCTATCTCTCGCTCTCTTTGGTGTTTGTTTTTTCTTTCTTGTTTCTTTTACGGTGAGTGCAGCGACAAACATTCACTTGGGGCGTGGCGGTTGTGGGATTTTTTCTACTGCAAATTGCAACCCAAAAGTTTAAAAATGCGCAAGCAATATATTTCTTTTTCTATTTATTTTGGACAAAAGCAGTTTCTTTTTCAGCACGCTTAAAAAGTGCATAAAATTTGCTTTCGTTGTTCTGTTTTAGCCTTTTGGTTTCGCTATTTACTTGCATTCACTCGTGCAGTTTTTTTTTTTTCTTTTGTAGGTTGAGGAGAACATCAGCAAGTTCGCCAAGAAAGGTTTGACGCCATCACAGATTGGTGTGATTCTTCGCGAATTTCACGGGATTGCCCAAGTGAAGAACATCACGGGGAGCAAGATTTTGCGTATCCTCAAGGCTCACAGTATGTTTTACTTCGCATGTTCATTATATTTGTGAAGTGAATTTGCCGGTTAATATATATGAAATGGATTTCAGATCTGCAGAAGTTACTCTTTATATGCTATGTAGTACTCAAATTGTAAGCTTGATGACTTTGGTGGCTGACACCAGTTAAAGCACAACTTTAAGAGGAGATAAATTAGTTTTTAGAGCTTGCTATGTTCTTGGGGTCCCAAAATCATCCTGAAAACTATGTTGTGCACTATCTATTGTTCATCAAAAGTTGATTTTCAAGACTTGATTTATTATTGGAATTGTCTTACTTTATATCTAGGTTAAGCATCTTTCTATTGTTCATGTATCCCTTTCCTGTATTCTAAAACGATTGGCATAATAGTGACTAGTGAGTTGAAGCTAATTTGGGTTTGTCTTCGAAATTTTAAAACAACATAAATCGTACAATTTTGTCCTCTTTGTAAGTTAAGCTCATGATGATTGTCCTCATGCAATCGCCTTGTTCATTAGGCGGTTCTATGATGAGCTTGTTTCTGTATAGAACTAAGTTGCTTCATCGGTGGTTGAATCTGGTGAATCGGATTTAGTTTCTGAGATAATATGCTGCATATGGTCTGTGTCATGTACAAGATATTCTTGAAGCTGTTTGGGCCAATTATTACTCCTCGATTCTATCATCTCGTGTCATTGCTTTTATGAATCCTCGCTTGCATAAATTGCTAATTACTGTCAAACCTTTCAAAATATGAATGACCTCTTTCTCTTGTTTCAGATTATAGCAATATCTGAACAGGCATCTGAGTACGTGGAGGGCTCCAAGAGCCCTTGAGAAAGTTCAAACCCTCTGGGCTAGAAATCTTTCGACATGCGTGTTGTTGTTGCTGCTACTGAGGATCTTTGGCTATTTATCCTCTCTGAAAAGGGTCTGAGGGTGCACATTTTCCTCCTTCGGGACATAATCAAAGTAGTAGATACCTTTCTACAATCAAGTAGTAGGTTGCTCATTGTCGTATGAGAAGGTCAAAGCTGTACAATATTCAAATTCTGAGGTTTGTAAAAAAAATCTATGTTTGGGACAAAGAGAACAAGAACAAGTGAGTACGATCCTCATGAGAAGGGGCTTATTGATTTGTGATATATGTATTTGTAGACTTAGGCTACGCTAGCAAGGGTAACTCTCGAATTTCGATCTCTCGATCAAGCAGTGAATATGGCCCCAAAAGTGTTGTCGGCCATGTCTTTTTGAATGGTATTGAAGCTAGAGTTTCGTACATTTATTTTAGACATCCTATCTACATTATTTGTTGATTTGAGTCATAAAGCACCTGAAACTTACTAGATTTGTATATCTTGGCTGATTCAAAGGCTTCTCAAGGTGCACTAGCTTCACAAAATGCTCATGTTACTTCTTTCGCTTTTGCAGAGAAATACATTATCTAAGTTGCAAGTTAAATAGTCTCAACTCCCAAGACAACAATGGAGATGGCAATTCCAAAAAGGTATTTGTTTGGTAGTATCCATTATCACTTGTCATTTGTAAAATATTCAGCATAGGTGAGACGTGGTATGTGGCATACTCATTTTTGCTAGTATCACCATGTAGAATGTTGGTTCACATTCTAGAATATTAAATGCTTATGAGTATTATAGATTCTGTGTTCGTGTTGTATTCTCTTTGATGAATGAAAAGCTTGTTTATTATTGCCGCATTCATTTCTATTTTTTAAAACTAAAAATTAAAAAAAAAAAAAAAAAAAATGTTGGAACCTAGAACCGACCTCGGAACCCGTGTGATAGGGTAGATTCCAGGTTCTTGGTTCTAACAGATAGGTTCCAGGTTCCAAAAAGTGAGGAACTTGTACCTGAGAGTAGGTTCCTGGTTCCAGGCGGAACCTGTAAGGAACCGGGAACCACTCACCCCTAATGTCAATCAATCTCAACCGTTGATGCATGTAAATAAGAAATGTTTCAAAAGTTGAAATCGGTTGGTACGCCAATAGGAGCATTTGATGAGATAGAGAGTCAACATCCTTGTTCATATATTCCCATTAAGCACACCGGCATGGTGCCATAGCAAGCTGAACTTTCCCCCTAAGTAGGTAACATTTCGATCGAATATATTATGGCGAATGGAGAGATCCAAATTGAGACAAATCATAGAGTAGCAACCATAATAGGTCTTGGGCTTTTGAACTGAGTTGGGCCGCCCATGATGGGGTGACCCAACCCAGCTTTAAAAGATACAAATGTTCCCACTATAGGGTAAAGGTGTGCTCGTGTGTTAACCCAAAAAAGTGGAATCGAACATATAGTGCTCGTGTAGGTGGGTGCCGTGAAAAGTAGAGAGAGAGAGAGAGAGAGAGAGAGAGAGAGAGAGACGTTCTCCGGAAATTGCAAGTATTCCGTGAGATCAGAGGGACATATTTAGTTGCGAACATACCGGTGCTAATGTGAGTGCATGATTTTTCATTCAACTAATACAGATACACGAGCATTATGTGGAGCAACCTTGATTCTGGAAACTTGAGGTACGATTTTATAAAACCTATTATAGGATTAAGGACCCGTTTGGTTCGACTTTGGAAAAATGGGTTTGAGAAAATGCAAATACCTTTGACATAAATGAATTTTCCGAAATATTATATCGTTTGGTAAATTGTAACATCAAATAGTATTAGAAAATAATTTTAGCATAAATGCTGTTTGGTAAAACCTTTTTTATATAAAGGGGTTTTGTTATTTTTCTTTTAGTCTAAAAATTAAATTCAGTGTAGGTTAGCCAGGTTAGCCAACCATCAGACAACTAGATTTGGTGGCTTGTGGTCGTGCGAACTTTAAGCGATGCCGCCTGAGTCACGAGTCATACCACCCTAGGCGATAGTCTCTAGGGACACATGACCCCCAAGTGGTAGTGGCGATTGCCGGAGAAGGCCAACTCTTAGGCAACAAATCAGGAAGATGAACGGTTATGATGAATGGAGAAGAAGATAAATAGTGACGGATAAATAGTAGATTTATATTTCCAAAATGCCGAAAGCTCAAAATAAGTTTGACCTGCATTGAATTTTCAGTATTTCCAATGTTGACTTTGACTAATGGACTTTAAAAAATAATTGCCAAATGCCTAATATTTTCCCAAATTAGCTTTGAGAGCCGAAAATCCCTTAAGAAAGCTGAACCAAATGGGGCCTAAGACTATAAAGGTAGCTAGTCTAGTGGTAAAAAAAATATACGTCTTCCACAAGATCAAAAATTTTATTCGCATTGTGAGTAAACTTCTTAATGGCTTGTGATCAGTTGTCTAATTGGGAAGTACCTCATGTAGAAAGTATGGTTGGTAGTATCTTGGTAGGATTGCGATGATAAGCTCGTAAAATTCAAACTTTTGGATTGCGGGTAGTGCATAGTAACTGATGCGTGATGGGGTGAGTGATTCCATAATAGAAATTTTTTCTTTTTGGATTTTTCAGGTTAAGTGTATAAAGGCCATGCCACCAAGGTATACGGGGAAGAAACTAAGGGGAATAAAAAAAGACAGAACGATCTCCTTCTAAGGTATAAAGGCCACGCCATCAACTGAAGATAAGGATCAAGATTTGCAAAGTTCATCATCAAAGCCTAAAGCTTCCACCAGCCAAGGATAAATGACTTTGAGATAGGTGAAGCATACCACCAAGGCATAAAGATTTCACCAGCCAAGGATAAATGGCTTATTGTCTCACCATCAAGGAGTAATCTATGCTCCAAGGATATAGAGACTGAAAGGAGTTATCCACTCTCTAATGAAGTTCACTTAAGTAGAGGAATTCTCACAATTTTCATTCATTAAATTCATATCTCATACATTGAATAGTTTTCCTCTGTTTATAGGAGGATTTTAGACTTAGGAAATATAAAAACCAGACTTTAATGACCTAGGAACTTAAACCCTTAACTCTTGAAAACTACATAACAATAAAGACACCTAGGAACTTAGGAAATGCATTTATTAGCACGAGACTTGCATTTTTGAACCTTTGGCCTTTCACATTCTTGAACTTTTAGCCTTCCAAATTCGTGCTTCTCCCTTAACTAGAAAATAATCCTCTTGAAACTTTATCAATTGGTCATGTAAGACGTCTAAGATGGCCTCCTATTGATAGTTATTGACATATCACAAAGTATCAATAAGTAATTGACATTATTCCTTCAAAATGATCATTCGAAACACATAATGCCCAATTTCTCTCTTGGTTTGGATAAGCATCGATGATTCTGAGTTGGTCAATGGAGCTACGTTGGATGCTCCTGCATTAGTAACTCTGGCTCAATTCAAGTACTATTCTCTAGCTGGTGTAAAACCCTCGTGATGATGCTTAGAGGGGACTCCTAGCACTAATTATCCTCCCCCCTCTTTTCACTAATAAAAACATCACAATTGGATTAAGTAAAAGTTTCGATGACCCAATTTGCAATTTACCCTCATATTCTACTATAAGTTAGTTGCTCGGAAATATGAAAATAAGCACACCACATTTGGTTGATGGCTTAGGACATCAAATCAAAATCATATAGCTCAGTCCATTTTTATATGCCCTTACTTTAGTTTATGTGTTATGGTAACAAAATTTTATGCTTTCTTCAGTTCCAATGTGGGTGTGTAGTTCCGATGGATCATCAATGTTGGATGCACCTACTCCCTCTAAAGATGTCATGCCCATCGTGAGATAGCCATCTGGAACGACACGGAGAATGAAGGATGGGAGCCTAGGATTGAAATTTTTAGAACATGAAATTGTTTAGTGTTCCATAACTATAACTACAGAACTCTAATGTCGAAATATACCTATTATCACCATAAATTTGAATGGTTGATGTTTTTTTTTCTTGATAGAATCAAACATACTGAAATTATGAAGTGGTTATCAATATAAAGTGTGAGTCATTTACCACGGTCATTACTACTGCTGCTACCATTAAGTTGACTAAAATAAAGCTTTTGCTACAACCGGCACCTGCACCTCAACCAAATAAAGACGATCGTCAACGCATGCAATACCAATATCAACAATGTCATTATCCTCCTCCTGCAGGCAGTTGATGACAAGCTTGCCAACCTCTATCAGCCCATGGATGATGTAAAATAGTTATGTTATGACTCACGATAAAAGCAGGAAGGGTCGAAATATTGGTCACTCTCACCCAGTTTTTCTCCAATGGAAAAAAGAACTCCAAGATGGCCATTAGACGTTTTGACTCCTCTAAAACCGTCTAGCTTGAATAACTTAGGCCTGTTTGTTTTCACGGGAACAATTGATTTTGTTCTTTTATTTTTGGTGTTGTATTGAATTAGTACGTCCATGATGGGGTGCGATGAGAACGCACCGTTTCACCTTGATACATTACGATGGAAAGACACCATTTGAAGGGATGTGATGGAGTCATATAAAAAAACTCCAGAAGACAACTGTTGGCACGTTTTGGAAGAACGTACGTTTAGAAAAGAAAGTTTTCCTTTTCTTGTCCCCGTTCCATCAAAATCAAATAGAAGGCGTTCCATTTCTTCTTTACAAGAACGGTTTGCATTTATACTGTGGAAATCGGGTGCTTTCTTCGTGATTGCATTCAGATTAACGTGAAGTATTTTTTGTTCGCGATTCATCCGCAATTCAATGTTCGTTCTGGGGTTAATTATTGTTTGTGTGTCGAATAAAGATAAGTCGTCTTCCGCCGACTTGAATTCCAACATTAGTGTCAGAGCCCAGTTGTGATTTACGCCTTGTTTTCATTGAATATTCTCATTTACCACTTGATATCGAGATCAAGAGTATGAAATCTACACTGCATGGATGTTTATTGCTCTGAATTGCTATCTAAATCGTCGAAAACAAATTGAAGCGAAGAACGGGTTCAGAGTTTTGTACACCTGTACGTTTTGGCCATTTTTCGGAATATTTTTTCAGCCAAATTAAATTTTTAAATATACAAGGTGAAAGTACTTGTCGTGACGAGTTCAACGATGGGTCGAGCGCCGCCAGAGAACGTCGGACGCACCCACATGCGCGGCCAGAAGCCGCTTCTGTGGCATCCAAAAATTCCAACAACCCTCAATTATGCAACGGCCATGTTTTCTTTTATCTAATGGACCGATCAACCATGCAACAAAGGAAAATCTTTGGACCTTGATCTACTAATATTTTTATTTTAGATCTGAAGGGATGGAATTCGATCATGCGTGAGGAACATGCATGCTGAAATTTAAGAATAAAATTTTGAGGAGTTGGACTGCACGCAAGAATTTCGGCTATACATTTGTTCTTGAAGCAATTGAATTATGGGAATATAAATTGATTCATTTAGAAAGCAAAGTGCTTCATAATTATGGGCTTATATTTTAAAGACCATGGGTCTTTGAGTTTGGACTTTTGGCCTCAAATTTTTTGGGCCCAAGCAGGCCCAAGGAGCCTCCAAAGTTGTCGACCGAAAGAGGGGGAGGAGGAGAGAACCAGACAAGGGAAAATGCCACTCACCACTTGTCCATGGTTGCCTCAACCTTCTTCCACTTGTCCCTTCCTTGAAGCCATCTGTCATCTACATGCAAACATTAGCAAAATAATTAAACAAAAAAATCAAAAGCTTTCGGTTTGAGCAAGGGAGAGTGAGGCCGAGAGAGTGAGCAGGCAAGCAAGTGAGAGAGAGAGAGAGAGAGAGAGAGAGGGAGGGTGTGTAGTGAGCGGTCCGAGCGTGTGAGGGCAAAGAAGGAAGGCCACCCTCCGCCCGTGCCATGTCCAAGCTACCGTCGTCGATGCCGCCGATCCCCGTTGCCGATTGGGCCAAGCCGAGATCCTCGAACCCTATTTTTGGCTAGCAACCAAGTAGGAAGACTTGAGGCAAGTAGAAGTTCATTGATCTATGTTTTGCTTGCTGTTAATATCTAGTGGGGAGTTGGTAGATGTGAGAAAATGAGGAATTGAAAGCTGCATGTTGATTTTGGACAAATAAGATGGAACTAGATCAAAAAACTAAGTAGAAACATAGCATGTTTTGGAAGATTTCGGTTTTTGAATTGAAATAAGAACTCAAGGATCTAGCTATGGTGGATTTTTGGAAGTGAAGAGGTTGTAATGTGGTGTAATACACTTGTAAACACATGGCTGTGGACGTTGGATGCTGAGATTCAAAGAGTATGAGTCGACTGTTTTTGCATAAGACAGTATGAGCTTCAGTGATTTTATGATTTTTTTTGTAATTATCTAGCCAAAATTTGACTTTAAATCCTTAATAAAAGTTGTATGGCACATCTTCAGGAACAACATATCAAAAATTTAGAATAAATGAACAAGGTCTGATCGACGAAACGATTTTTCTATGAAAATGCTAAAGTTGGAAGTTATTACAGAATGTTAGCAAGGAATACAAAAATTATTACTCTCGATACATAAGGAATTTGACTTGGTGTTCTTCATGAAATTTTTTTCTTTAGGTCTCATTGATAACATGTCAAAATTTCGTAAAAAGGGAGTTTATGGAGAGTAAAGGGAATTTTTCATCTTGGAGAAAAAGGTTAAGAGGCTGATAATTAATTACCAGTCTCATTTTTCCTATGTTTTGCTTGGCATGCTTATTTACATAAAAGGCTTTATAGGCTCATTGAGAATTGGAGATTTCAATAAGGCTTTGTTGTAATAGTTCCAAGCATTCCCTTTGAGCTAGAACCAGATGTTCTGGATTTATTCTCATGTGGCTCATCTTGATTGGATTAATATCTTCATTCTTTTTTAAAGGGAGGCAAACAAAGAACTCTTGATTTTTCCATAAAGGATGAGAATATTTTTGAGCGAACTCAGAGTGGGATTCCGAACAGGATTCCAACAACTTTTGCATGATTGGATCTAACTGACTCATTTGAATGGAAAAAAGTCTTTGGATATTGACAAATTCAGAGAATTGGTCCTTATACTTAAGACATTTTTTCAGGAATGATACGAAGTTGAGAAATCCGAATCATGATGTCCCAACCAATGATCAGATCTTTGTTGGGAAGACTGGAACCAATGATTTTTGTGGTTATGGAACATTGTGGAAAAAACTGGACAGTTATCGGAGTGGTTTTCAGATTTGTGGAAAAAGTATCTCCCAAAGCAGAGTTGATATATCGAACACATGAAGTCCAATATTCTTCAAAAAGAACTTTAGTATCCAAAATTGAAGAACTTGCTCCAGTGTCTATGAGAGCAATGATACTGATAGGCTTGGCAAACTTTGAAGTGAAGATTTTGACAGGAAAGTGAGGACAATGAGTTTGACTGGAAAATATATCAAGATCTTGTTCCAAAGAAATGAAAAATATATGAAAAATATCTTCAGAATCTGATTCTGAATCAATCTTACTAGGAGTTTGGTAACAATGAATAACACAGAGAGTTTATTCAGATGGTTCCTCATCCATAGAAAATAAAGATTCGATACCATCATTTTCAAGAGAAATGCCAGTTTCATTCTCTATATGATGTATCCAATTATTCTGATATTTTTTTAACTTGGGGACAATTTTTGACAAAGTGTCCTTTCTGATTACAGATGAAGCATCGATTTGATTTTTTGTGGTGTGAGCGATCTTTCCTTTTGCGTAAGTATCGCCATTTTTTCTTTCTTCGAAAGTGCTTAGAGTTATGCCTGGATTTTTTTATCTAGAGCTTTTTGAAATGCTTCTTCTTACTGAAAGATTTGCCACAAGATCCATCATAGTCTTTCTTGGAGCATTTGATCTTCAGCTTCTGGCAAGAACATGATGTGTCAAGTTCTCTGTTATCATTGATGCACAATTCTTCAAAGCACAAATGGATTGGCGTTTGATGCACAATTCTTCAAAGCACAAATGGATTTCTTGTTGGACTTCTCCTAATGGAATGTCCCGAATCCTTCTTTGTTTGGTGAGAAAAGTTCTCTCTACCTGTTGAGATAATTCTTTGGGGATAGAAGTCAAGAAGACGTGCTTCAAATTTGCATCAGCTCCAATTTGATAGAAGAGCTTAAGCATTTCATGATAATGCTTATCAAGATGTTTTTTCTGGAGAGAGCAACATCTTCTTTCGAAAAATTCTCTCCTTTTAAGCTCCACTAGGTCAACAGGTTTTCTCACAAAGAAATGATATAGGAGGGTAATGGCATGATCAAAATCAGGTGAAAGTAAAAAGTGAAGTTGGTCTTATTCTGACACAGATTGTCACCAATGTTTGAGGCTACCTGTAAATCTTGTGACAAAACCAAAAAGGACATCATATTTATCCTGATTTGTTAGAGCTTGGGCATTTAACCAAGTATGAAATTCCTCAATCTTTTTAGCCATTTGTGATAGGGAATATCATCAATAGTAAAAAACTGCTTTGATGTAGTAAACACAGGCTGGGAAGAATTATTTGACTGAACAACCTCTAGTTTAGAGGGCTTTGATTCCATATCCCGGTCTAGTAGATCGGCCATGAATATTGATGAAGTTATTGGCATAATAGGAAAGGAATCGATGGTAAGGATTGAGAAGGATGATGAGCACGAAAGAGATACCAAATCTGATTCAGTATCAAAAAATTTTGGAAAAGCTGGTTCTGTTGGAAATAGAATTTGATTTGTAGGAATAATAGGATCAGGTTGTGGTTTCTAGTTACCCAAACCTCTTATAAAGGATTCCGGCAAATTGGATAACATCATTTGATCTGGCTTTTCCCTTATAACAAGCGAGGATTCTTCAAACCTCTTCTCATTTCCCTTTTCTTTCCTTATTCAATCCAGTTCTTTGAGACGATTTCGTATCTCAGCTACATCTGTCTTATCTTGTCTGACGGAAACATCTATGAGAGCAGCAAAGATAGACGTCTGAGGTGATGGAGGAGGGGGATGCTCTATTCACAAAATAGTCGGAAATGGACTAAGTCTTCCTTCTTCAAGAATCTGGATTTGCCTTTTGAGATTCTCTATTTTTGCCTTGGGGCTTTCAAGATGATGATAATGTTGTCTAGATTCCAAGGCATGAAGCCTCTTTTAGAAATTTGAAAGCATCTTCTTGGTGGTTTCATCATATTTTCAAAGATCTTGTTGCACATTCACAATCTTGGAATCAATTACTTTAAACGCATTGTTATGTGCTAACAAAGTCTCCGATTACCAATTTAGGACAACTTTAGCAACAAGGGTTCTTTTCTGTCTTCCATGTTCATTCACATCAATAGGGGCAGGTATCTTAGGAACATGCCAATACCTGCCTCATGGATCAATGAATTCTTCTAGAGTAAGGAACGAAGTTTGGAACTTTCTCTAGCAAGAGGAGGAAAATCTGTCTCATGGAACATGGCGATAGAAGAACTGGGTGGTGTCTCTGCTAGGGTCTCAAGTGGGTAAGAGTGTTTTTTCACCCATTTTAGGATTGGCTTATAAAATGGGGAAATAGTTGGTTTTTTTTTTTTGAGGAGGAGATGGAGGAGCTGAAGGTGGTGGAGATGGTGAAACCGAGGGAGGAGTAGTGAACTCTGGTGGTGGAGTCAATGCATAGGAAACCATAAACTAGAATTTATCACATTCACCAAGAGTATCAACGGAGGTGTTTCCATTCAAGTACCTTTGGTACATGGTATCCTTTGGCTTCTTTTTTCGTTGGGGTGGAGGTTTTGCAAATGGATCTACCTCGTCAGGAGAGTTTGTGCAATAGGAACATTGACAAAAAGGATCCCAAAAACAGTGATCATACTTGTCCTTATAGTATGGACAGGATGTCCATCACTTTTGAAATATTTAACAGGCTTTTTTGGATCTAGCTCATAAATTAACTCAGGGACGCATGGTTCGATCATAAAGATGGTCTGGAAGATAGAATGACTTTCTTCCTTTTCCTTGCCAAATTTGATGGAGATAGTTATATCTTTCTTTTTGACAAACTCAAAGTCTAACGATTAAAAATGCTTGTTGTTTTGATGCAACTTTTCATAGTTGGTGATCCAAGTCTCTAGAAGGAGCTTGGCCAACTTTTCTTTAAGGATCTGTCTGGGAACATGAATGCAGGATGCTTGATCATTATGCATAGAAATGAATAAAGTATCTTCATTTCCATTGTGGAAATTTAAGTCAAGAGCATGGTTCTGTACTCAATAAACCATTTGGTAATGTAGTGTTGCTGCTACAGAATCAACAGTTTGAGGAGCTCCAATGAGCTAAACTTGGACTTTCAAAAAGGAAAGTAACTAGGGGTCTGAAAAGGCAATATTGAAATTTGGATATAGAGTTACAAAGACAATTCCAGCATTCAACGTGGTTTGGACAGTACCGATGCAAGCATGTTGGTATTCTAGGAACCTAATATCCAACAAAGCAATTCTTGCCACAATTGGCAGACTCTTGCGACCATGAAAAGTAAGAGCAAGACAAACAGCTCCAAAATGGACATGAGAATATCCTTGTTGAATCCATTGTCTGGGAAACTCTAGAGGAATCTGGAGAGTAACAAAGTATTCATTTTCAGTAGCTAGAATAGGATGTTGATCAAACTTGGAGGATTGAAGTACTCTTTTACTTCCTTTAGAGTTTGGCGAATGAGTTGGCAAATGGAACGGATGGGGGAAAATGATGAAGTGGGTTTCGCAAAAGCAAAGTAGGGGTTCATCAGTGGAAGTTGAGTTTCAGAGATTTTAGTTTCATCGCTAAGAGAGACTTCATAAAGATAGTTTAAGAACCATTCGAAACATGAAAATCTAGAGGGGTTAAGGAGGACGGAGATGCAGTGAGAGAACCGGGTGCTTCTAGTATTTCTAGATCTGTCATAACGTGAAGAGATCTTGTCAACACTGAATTGACCTACTGAGCGCATGGAACAGATACTATTACACACTATCACACAACCGTTAGGCTTCATTTATTTCACGGAAAATAATTTCAAGAAAACATTTTCCAAATTTTCCAGCATTCGTTTCACAGAAAATGAATACCTTGGGAAAAACGTTTTCCATGAAAGGAAAAAACTCTTCTAAATTAGGAGAAAATGTTTTTCACTTTTGAAAAGTGGAAAACATTTTCCTCACTTAATTTCTCTTATCTCACACATTTATAAATTCTTACTTCTTCCTCCCATTTCTTCTTCTTCTTTTATTTTCTTTTTTTCGAATTATTTTTTAATTTTAATTTTCTTTTTTTAATTCGAATTATTTTTAGTTTCCTTTTTCTTTTCTATTTCTTTTCTTTTTTTTTTCTTTTTCTTTTCTTTGTTTCCCATCTTCTTCTTTCTTGGTTAGTCTCCGACTGTCGCTAGGCGAACCTCGAGGTCGTCGATCTCAAGCTCGCACTCGTCGATCTAGCAAGCCTCGAGCTCGACGCTCGCACTCGCCAATCTGGTGAGAGGCGAGCCTCGTGCTCGTCGGCTAGCTCAAGGCTCGCTAGTGGTCGGTTGTGGGCCGTTGCTATGGCCGGTGACCAGCCAAGAAAGAAGGAGATGGAAAACAAAGAAAATGAAAAAGAAAATTAATAATAGATTTTAAAAATTAAAAATTATTAAAAATCAATTTTAAAAATATGAAAAATCCATTTCAAAAATAAAATAAATGAAAAAAGTATATGGAAGAAAAGATTTTCCTTACCGAACAACAAAAATATTTTCCACTTTATTTTCAGATTTCACTCGAACAATGGAAAATAATTACATTTTCCTAAAAATGACTTCTTAGAAAGTATTTTCTAGAAACGCCACCTTTAGAGTATAACCATTTCATCTGAGTTTTTACAAATGGGTTTGTCACTCTTATTAACTATTAGGAATAGCAGTCAAATGGGTGTTACAAACTCACAAAAGTGACTCAACCTCTCAACAACACCCAAATTCCCTTGTTATTTCCTTCATCAACTTACCTTTGGCTGAGTTTTCTCTTTATATAGAACTTCCGGTGCACTTGAATCATCTAGCTGTTATTTTCATCTAATTCTCTATGAAAAAAGTCTAGGCAAATTTTTTAGGAAAACACATGCTCATTCTTGAGCTATTAATAAGATCTTCCATTAACAGTACATTTTGACACGCCACCTTAACAATCTATCGAGCCAATCAGTTTATGATTTTAGTCTCTCTTTTTTTCCATAAATACGAGTTTCTGCATAATTAAATAAGATCATTAATTTAATTTAATTTTTTTCTAACCAATAAAGGTGAACGGTTTCAAGTTTTGTATAGGTACTTAGATACACTGAACTTAGAACCAACCCGTTGGAACATATTCCTCATTTTTTGAAATCTGGAACATATATTTCATACTCTAGAACTTGGAATCTACCCTCACAAGTTCAAGGGTTGGTTTTAAGGTCTACCTAGGTTCTACTTGTATAAATCAAACGATCATAGTGAATCATCATATTTAATAATCACCGCTTGTTATTTCAATTCACTAATCACAACTTATATTTAAACACACGAAAAATATAGAACATTAATAAAGTAAAAGTTTCAATCATAAAATGGAAGTTTAGACTAATGGTTATAGATCGTACACTCATATTGAACGCCATGAAATACTATAAAACAGTGCGAAGACATAGACCGAGAAAAACACAAAAACTTGTTTCAAGTTATAGGTTCTAAAGTTCTAGATTCTAGCATCCACCTACCTAAAACCTATAATTTTCTAGTTGAAATAAGTTTCACAATTTTTGGAACTTGAAACCTACTTTACATACATTGGAACTTGAAACTAAACAAGTTCTTACCGATCTAATTCTTCAATTATAGGTTTTATTTTTGGAATCATGCTCACCCCTAATAAACAAAACCATTTTGGAATATTTTCTAACACCAATAATCCTAATCAACATGATGTAATGGAAATATTGATTTCTCATTATTATTATTTTCCTACTTAATGTAGACTAGTTCCTTCACGCGTGCTATTCGCATGCCTAATTCAATATGGATTTGAATGATATTTAGCAGAGTGTTGATATAAATTTCAAAGTTATGTGCTCATAAAAATTAAAGATTTGATATCAAATTTTAATTACTAATGATATACAATATTGTCGTTACTTTATCCATATCGATATTTTTTTGGGTCAAATTCCATATTGAGATTGAATAAGAGTCTTTCGGTCATACGAAAAGTGCATGCTTAATTTGCAAGTTGCCTTGGTATAGTACTAGGTATCACGCATCCACTACGCATGCATGCATGCTCTTTAAATTTGCAACCGATATCGAAGTTTGAAAAAATTGTGCATCAAATTGTGCACTATCAAATTGTGCAATGCGTTAATGATGAAGTAATTTCGCAAAAGTTCATAAAAGCAGAACATAAGAGGTTGGCAACAATGTTGTACTTGCCGGAAAATAAGGGTAGCTTTCATCTTGCGGATTAGAGAATAAGAGATGCGAATTTGTAGATAAGCACGCCAAGATATATGAGTGGCTATCATATTGTGAATTAGTGAATACTTATTAGTGGTATGCATCTCTCTAATTGCTTCGACCTTTTTATTTGTTGATAAGAGTTTAATTACGCCGATAGATTTCAACCGAGTAATGAAAGACAGGAAAATCAAAGACATCTTTTGTAAATAAGGGGGACTCCATTTTTCAAGAGTTTATTTATGCTTAGTTATAAAATATAGATAGATTTATACTTTTCAAAAATAAAGAAGATTTCCACTTTCGCAATCCTTTCCCTCCCTAAAATGTCCTCCATTTGTTGTTTTATAAACATTTAATCACCAACAAATTTGTAAATCAAAAAATTTATTTTATCTCTAATATATTTCAATTTTGAAATTTGAATCTTTCTTATCCTACTCACAACTTTGTAAAAAAAAGTTCAATCTTAAAATACTTTTTGCTTTCCACATTAACGGGTATAATTTCTTAGTGCAAACTTCATATTAAACACAATGTGAGTGTGTTGTGACTGAGGCTATGAACCAACAACTTATTTCTGATGTTACTCAAGAAGAAGTTCGCACCGCTGTTTTTCAGCTAGGGAAATCCCGGGCCCCCGGTCCCGACGATTTTAGTGGATTATTTTACCAGCAGTATTGGCATATCTTAAAAGAAGACATATTTTCCTCGGTGCAGAAGTTTTTCCATTCTGGTTTATTACCCCCTGATCTCAACAAGACTATCATAACTCTCATACCGAAAGTCCCTAATCCAGAATGTTTGGATCAGTACCGACCCATTAGCCTTTGTAATTTTGCCTATAAGATTATTTCTAAGGTGTTAGCCAATAGATTAAAGCCTTTCCTGCCTGACATCATTTCTATAGAACAAAGTGCATTTGTTAGTGGCCGTCAAATACAAGACAACATTTTAATTGTGCAGGAGACTCTACATCAGCTTAAGACATGAACTAGAAAGAAAAAATTCCAGGCTGTGGTCAAGATGGACATGTCGAAAGCCTACGACCGTGTTGAGTGGGACTTTCTCAAAGACTATCTATCCAGGTTAGGTTTTCATCCTATTTGGGTTCAATGGACTATATAGTGCATTACTATTGTTTCCTTTAGTGTCAAATTCAATGGAACTCAGCTACAATATTTCCAACCATCAAGGGGGATTCGACAAGGAGATCCTTTATCACCTTATATCTTTATTCTAATGGCAAACATGTTAAGTACTCTCATCCATCAAGCTCTCAATATGGGTAATATGAAAGGTATCCAATTCAACAGTTGCTGCCCTACGTTAACTCACTTGTTTTTTGCCGACGATGCTATATTCTTTTTAGATGGATTAAGGCAAGAATGTCACGAGCTAGCCACTATTCTCAATCAGTACTGTATGGCTACGAGACAGCTAATAAATCGAAACAAATCAGGTATTTTCTGTAGCAAAGGATGCCCCCCCTACTACAAGATAACTTAGCACAGGAACTTCGAATCCCGGTCTTAGCTAAAACAGGAAGATACCTTGGGATCTCGTCGGATTGGGGCAAATCTAAACGAGAAATGTTTGCTTGGATACTAGGGAAAGTTAATGCTAAGTTAGATGGATGGAAAGAGAGTCTTATTTCTAAGGGTGGTAAAGAAGTTCTCATTAAAAGTGTTGTGCAGGTGATACCTCAGTTTGCTATGTCTATTTTTAAGATCCCTGTTTCGCTTTGTAAATCCATTGAAAAAAAGATAGCAAGATTTTGGTGGCAAAATGATAGTCGCAAATCTGGAATCCATTGGAAAAGTTGGGAAGTTTTAAAGACTGGAAAACAGATGGGTGGTCTTGGGTTTCGTGACCTTGTGGCTTTTAATAAAGCTATGTTGGGTAAACAGGCTTGGCGTCTCTTAACTCAGCCTACTTCATTATGGGCGAATTTATTCAAAGGGCTGTATTTTCATTTAGGAGATTTTCTATCAGCCTCAAAAGGGACTCGTTCTTCCTGGGGTTGGCAGAGTATCCTTATTGGCAGGGAGTCTATCTTACCTTCAACTCGATGGTCTGTGGGCGATGGCTCTAGCATCCGAATTAGAGAAGACCGGTGGCTACCTAAAGGCAGAATAGGAGGCTTTGCTGCTGAACAGGAACCTAAAAAGGTATCTGAGCTGATTGACTCTAACACTAACCTCTGGAATCTAAGTTTACTGAATTGTTTGTTTGATAGCACTACTATCGCAGAAATTATCAAGATTCCTATTAGACCAGGCTTTGCATCTGACAAGATTATTTGGCCGTGAACATCTCAAGGAAATTATACTATTAAAAGTGCTTATTCTATTCTTAGCCAGGATAATCTCTGCAATCCTATATCTAAGCCTTCTTCATCTTACCGGCAACCTGACATCTTATGGAGGCAAATATGGAAACTCCAAATCCCTCCCAAAGTTAAAATTTTCATTTGGTCATTATGCCAAAATGCCCTACCCACTAGGGTTTACCTGTTTCGACGAAAACTCTGCCCCGATCCCATTTGCACCCTTTGTTCAGCCAAACAACCCGAAACCTCAGAGCATCTATTTTTATTGTGTCCTTGGACTTCCCAGATCTGGTCTCACCCCCAAATCAACTATAAGAAATTACACGCATTGAAGACTGGCTAGCTACCATACTTGCTAATAAACAAAAGTTACCTGGATCTGCGCTCATCGCCACGCTACTGTGGAATATCTGGAAGTCCCACAATAGGTTTATTTTTTGCCATCAGACTCCTACTCCATCCTATGTTATAGCTGAAGCTCAAAGTCAGGCCTGTACTGCTGTCATCTCTTATGCTTCTGTGGATCGTCCACCTCCAGATCTGGATAGCTTATGGCGTCCGCCTGATCCCGGAACTCTGAAGATGAATGTTGATGGGGCTTTCAAGCCAGCAGTGATCGAGGATCAGTCGCCTTCATTTGCTGAGATTATAAAGGATATATCGTTGAAGGGCTTACAAAGACCATGCCCGCGTCGTCTGCTTTGCAGGTGGAAGCTCAAGCACTGTTCTTCGCTCTCAACCATTTGACCAACTCCAACCGGACCTCCGATCCCGTGATCATTGAATCCGACTGCCTTGTTTTGGTGGAAGCATTGAAAGATCCTCATCTGTCGCCATGGGAGGTTCGCCCTTTCATCGCCGAAGCTGCTGTTCTTCTCCCTCGCCTCGTCCAGTCGCGATTTAGGTTTTGCCGTAGAACGGCCAATACTGCTGCGGATTGGGCTGCTAAGGCCCATGACAATGGTCTTTTGACGCCTTCTTCGGCTTCCTTTCCCCCGTCTCCTTTGCTCGATATTTTAGCATTTGATCATTCTAGTCCTGGATGTAATGCTACTTTTATATAATATATCGCCGCTTCCGACAAAAAAAAAAAAAACCAATCATTTCTTTTTATTAATAAATAATTCAAATATTTTGTAATAAAATAATGTTGCAAACTCTATTAAATATCAGTTGGCATCGCGTGTACATTTTTTTGTAGTAGATAGTGTGCAAAAGGGTTGATTTTTTTGGCTCTAACACCGGATCATGATGGACAATTTATCATGTTTGTACTAGCTAATATTCGTGTTTCCATTTCCCTAGTACTTCTATCTTTCCTGAAACCTCGCATAAAATCCTTGAAATTCAAATTCAATTGTTTTTATTTTTATCTTTTTCCAATCTTTATTTGTCTCTCTCTCTCTCTAAGGAACAAGTATAAAGGCTCTGTTTGGCAACATTTCTAATTCTCCTAATTTTTATTCTTTTGATCTTTAGAAAAAAATAAGAACAGAAATCCATTTGGTAATCTCAACTAATTTTTCTATTTCCTAAGATAGAAAAATAGTCGGGAATAGATTTGGAATAGAAACAAAAAAAAAAGTTGCTTCTTCTTCTCAAGAATAATTTCTAGAATAAGTCTTTTTTTCTTTTCTTCTTCTTCCTCTTCTAACTGATCATTGTCATCGCCCGCTCGCCATCAAATAGAGGAGGAAGAAGAAGAGAGAAAAAAAAAAACAAAAATCTAAAAAATTATTAAAATTTTAAAAGAAATTTTACGTCACAAAAAAGATTACGAGTCATACCAATTGCATCTCTATTCTTTTATTGTTCTAAAAATAGAAATTTTGTATAGTTATCAAACGTATTCTTTTACTCGAGAAACTGCTTCGGGAATAGAAATAAAAAAAATTATTTCTAAAAAGAATTATTCTCCAAAATAGAAATATTATCAAGCGCATCATAAATTTGCAAACCCCTGAGTAACTAAGATACGAACCCTTTAAATCAATCGTTGGCCTCATTCCTTTCTGACGTTCCGATTTCCATTTTCAGGCCTAGTCCAATTGCACGACTTTCTCTCGCAAATTCCCTTTCTTAGCTCCCTATGACCTTTCCAAACCCCCCCCACCCTTATCGCACTTTTCATGCTTCTCATTTCCTTTACATCAACCCTCTTCACCTTTCCCTTCACCTTTTGGCTTTACTAAATTCGAACAGCTAAGGGAGCATTTGAAAATGCTTATAGGAACAAGTGTTTCTGTTCTTTTGTTCTCTGGAATAGAAATGAAATAGTAGAGGTGTGCATGGTTCGAGCGGGTGGTTCCTGACCTAGAACCGGGAACCGCTCACTAAAGACCAGTTCCGAAAAATTGGAACCGGGATCCACTCGTTTGTTACATGGATCCACCCGGGAACCGGACTGCCGGTCCAGTCCGATTCTCTGGTAGATTCATGGAATCGGTCCACAAAGTGCAATATCACATCCCCTCAAATCACTAACTCACCACCTTCAGCTTCAGCATTACCCTCTCTCTCCCTCTCTCCTTCTACCCTGTAGATGTAGATATTGGCAGAGCTTTTAGATTCATCCCCTGAAGCTTGGCAAAAGCTTCTGGTTTTTCAGCTCGGTATTGTAGTTTTGACATCCATCCCTGGTCTCTTTCTTTTATTTTTCTTATTGCTCAGTCCTCAAGGGAAAGGAAGAAAGAAACCCATCATTCCCCCCTGCCTCTCTCTCTCTCTCTCTCTCTCTGTTATCTTCTCTTTTCGCACGAATTCAGAGGACCCTGCCCGCGAGGCTCTCTGGCTTTCGCTCTCCAAGCTTTCCCTTTTGCTGCAAGTTCGTTCGTGAGTTCGTTGACATCTGATAGGGCCACTCTGCATAGTTTTTTTTTTGTGGTTTTTGTTTTCATTTCAGGGTCTCTGCTTCTTGCTTCTTCTTCTTTTAATATGTTGCATTCTTGTTTCTAGTTGCGTTGGGTGGTTTGTTGGGTTTAGATCTCGAGGGTCATCGCAATTCATGTTGGTGTTTTCATATCATATTGTGATTTATTGCTTATATTTTGAGGGCTTGTCTTTGTTATATTGGGATAAAAAGTCGGTTCTTTATGGGATTCCTAAGGCTATGGTTGCACGAGAGGAAGGGGGGGGGCGCAGGCCAATCCCCACGTGTAGATCGCTTCAACTCATGGAAAAATTAATCGATCCGGTCCGGGTGGGCGGGTGGACGGATTCACCCATGGAATCGAGAACCGAATCGATACCCACCAATTCCCATAAATTGGAATCGGGAACCGGACCGGTTCCCTCAAGAACCACTGGTTTTAGGCCATTCTAGTCCAGTTCCGGGCGGTCCGGCGGATCCCGGTTCTTTTGCACACCCCTATGAAATAAAGACACATTTGATAATCTTTTTTTATTCCCGATAACAATTTGTTCTAGGGAGTAGATTTGGAACAGAAACAAAAAATAAAAACAAATTGTTTCTTGTTCCCAATAACAACTCAAGAAACAAGTGTTTTTTTTTCTCTTCCTTTCTTCCCTTTCTTCTCTTTCTTTTTCTCTTCTTTTCTTCTTCCCCTAGTTAGTCACCAACCTCCGTGATGGCCAACAACCTAACACCAACAAGGCCCCCAAGTCTCGCCCAACCACCGCAAGGTCGGTGTCTCCCACAGTGGTGTCACCTGGCCTCACAGTGACCGGGCGAAGCTCAGCCTCACAGATCTAGGCGAGGTTAAGCCTCGCTCAGCCACAGTGAGGTTCAACCTCGCCTAACCACCGCAAGGTCAACATCGCCTAAGTGGGCAAGGCTAATGGCTAGGTGAGGTCGAGCCTCGCCGATGGCCAGGTGAAGCCAAGCCTCGCCCAACCCAAGGCGGGTGACCGGCTAGTGGAAAGAGAAGAAAAAGAAAATTGTAATAAAATTATTAATAAATTAAAATAAATTCTAATTCATAAAAATATTTAGGTCGTATTAAACATATTTCTGTTTAGAGAACATAAATTTTATATAGTTACCAAACACTTTAAAATATTCAGAAATTATTCTCAATAACAGAAATAAAAAAAAATGTGTTTTTGAAAAAAAAAAAACTTTTCACGGGGAATAGAAACATTACCAAATACAATCTAAACCTCCCAAAACCCTTTTGAGTTTCGAGCCGTTTGTGTCGCTTTGCTGTTTTCCATGGCGGAGCCCTACGGCGGAGCGAAACACCAAACGAGCTTGAAGGACGTGTGGAAGAAGAAAGCGATGGAAAAAGGAGGAGGAAGCTCGAGAATCTCTGTTTATACAAAAAAAAAAAGAAAAAGAACAGAAGATCACTAGTCAATATATAATATAGTTAAATATATAATGTCATTCGGATACAAATAGTTCTCTCAAGTCATCTATATAGTTTATTAAGTTGTCCATGCAAACTCACGAAGGATTCACTACAACACTTAAGTTGCTTTAGCAAGTTATGTAAAACACGGTTTGCACAAGCATTTTGTCATATCAATAATTCACTGTCATCAATTGACCATGCTGCGCACCGCCCCACCGCTAGTTTTTGTGCAATTATAAGGACCAAATTCCCTAAAAAAACGAGTTGCCAAATGGTACAAAAATGCACCAACTTATACTCATTACTCACGGTCTATAAAACCTTTCGAGGAAAAAAGGCAGATGTTGTTATCTGACTTGCATTGTGCACCTTACAAACGTTGCTGACGAGGACCCTTGGACTGGAGACGACACAATTTCCTCGGGTCCTCCCTGGAAATTAGCGTGAGCTTCTTCATGCTCTGGCCGATGGCATTGAAGCAAAAATTAGGGTTTTGGTAATGCTTTGCTCCTCCTGCAATTGATCGAGCTTCCAAGAGATGTTATACTCAGCTATGGGCGAAGCTATTTGATGCCCAGTACAGCTTCAAATCGCCTACAAAGTTGCCGATTTCCTCTTCAAAGTTGCCTAAAGTTTTGTCCCCTTGAACCCCAGTTTTGCCCCAGATCAAAAACCATTGCTGCAAACGAAGAACCCTAATTTTTTGCCCCCAATTGCTGGCTTATTGTGGTCTCGTGAAACGACATCGTCTCCAGCCCAACAGTCCACGTTCAATGATCCGTCAGCTCAGCTGTATTACATCAAAAGTGGACGGTGGCTTAAGTGGGACTATGAATAGAATTTGGTGCTTTTCTGGGCAAAATTTGAAAACTCGGTGTCAGAGATTGGGCCAGACCAATAAGTTATTCGTTTTTTAGAAAATTTAACCAAAGTACAAGTGAGAAGTTTTTCAGCTGGGTTAACAAATAAATGAGATGCGATATCTGCTATTTGTTTTACTTGCAAAAAACAAAAGTTATGAATAGTTTATATAATTTTCCTTTGTTTTAGATGGAATGGACTTTACAAGACTGAACTTTTTTTTACATGACATGGACCACAATTTGAGTGATAAAATTATAGTGAAAAATTAGTACTGATTGTGAAATTAGTATGAAATTAACTTAGCTCTTAATAATATGAAATTAGTACTGATTGTGAAGTCCAAGGGGTCAGTTGGTTTTTAAATTAGAACCAACCCCCATTCAACATTTTGCTAGTGCGTGCGAAGTGAACTAGCAATATAAATATTAAATAGTGAAAATCAATAGAGAAAGAGAAATTGCAAACTGGATTTATACAGGTTTGGCTTAAATGTGTCTGCTCATCTCTTTCGACTCTAGCGACCCATATAGGACAAATACCAATACTGCATGACCTAGCTTCCTTCTACAGAATCTCCATTATAAACTAAGTAAATATTGGACCATCCAAATGGGTTTTCTCATACCTTGTACACATAGAATAGTATATCTTCTCCACAGAAAATAAACCACACTTCTAAGTGTTAGCAAAGCGTTCCTCGTGCACTTTGTCTCTTGATTAAACAAATACCTTCGCCCTAAATACAGCCACTTCTCATGTGGGTTTAAAAATGGGTTTGCCAATTGACTTTGGGAACAGTATTCAAATGGGTGTTACAAACTTACAAAAAGGGAGAAGTACACTATCAGTGCTATAAGTTGTGTACCTCGTTCACTTTAGTGCCAAAAATTTTCGTTGGATCACTTAAGTACCAAATCAAATAAAAACGATCACTTTGGTGCCACTGGCGAGAGATTCTGGCCAAAATGATTATGTGGTTTTAATATATATATATATATATATCGACAAAGCCTTTAAACGACGTCGTTTTTCGTCCTCCTTAAGAAAACGACGTTGTTTTGCCATCCTAAGTGGATGGCCTCGAGAAAACAACGTCACACAATTCATTTGGGTTTTTTTATTATTATTATTTGGGGATTGAAATTAGGGTTTTTTTGTTCGATTCTCGCCCAACGCCGGCCGTTGTTGCTCAGCCACCATCACTCAGCCTCTGTTGCTTAACCGCTATCACTTGGCCAAAGTCGCTCAGCCTCCATCGCTCAGCCGCTGTAGCTCGGCCTTCGTCGCTCAGTCGCTATCGCTCGACCTCCGTCGTAGTAGCACCATGTCCCAATGTCGGTACCATTTCACCAACTTCAACATCCTCAAATTCTTCGAGCCAGGATCTCGTCCAGCAACTCTGAGTGGGCGTGGAGGGCGAGCCTCTAGCGGCTTTGGCCTTCGATCACGAGCCAGTGGCGACACATGAGGGAGCATTGGCCTGGGTCGCTGGAGCCTAGGTACCGAAAGACGCGAGACAGGCACTCATCGGGGAGATCAGAGATGGAGAAGGAGAGATTAAGGGTGGCACACTCGTCGGCGGCCTCCCCGAGCATCGGCCAAATCACGGCCTTTGACTTGACTGCCGAGTGGCCATCGTTGGGGTCGGGGTCGGGGTCGGAGCCACGACCATCGAGTGCGGGGGCCATCAAAGACAGCGATTGGCTGGAGATTTAGGGTTTTGAATTGGGGGAGACACACCAAACGGTGTCGTTTTGTTGTTTAAATGCTCACTGTACACTCCGGCGAGCCACATCAGTTTGAAAAATTAATAAAAAAAAGTGTCACGTCAGATTTCTGGCCAACTAGATTGGAGTTAACACTAAAATGATCGTTTTTTCAAATTTTTTGGCAGTTAAGGGCCTATTTGTTTGCACTTCTTTTTCTGTTTTTGAATACTTTTTCTGTTTTTTGTTCCTAGGAACAAAAAGGAACAAAAACGCGTTTGGCGCGTTTACTTTCCTTTTTTTTTTGTTTTTTTGTTCCCAGAAATAAAAAAGGAACATAAATAAGAAACAACAAATTTATGTTTCTTCCATATCGAGCTAAGTGTGTCATTAAGGTTGATTTTAAAAAGGCTTATGATACGGTAAGTTGGGAATTCATTGAAGTTTGTTTACAAGCTTTCCGGTTTCCTCAAATTCTTACGGATCGCATTATGACGTGTATCCGATCCCCCAAATTTTCTATCTGCTTAAATGGGGATCTTCATGGATTCTTTGCTAGTGGAAGGGGCATCCGGCAAGGCGACCCGATATCTCCACACATATTCACACTTGTGATGGAAGCATTTACCGGATTATTGGACATCCAAACCGGTCGCCCGAATTTGGATTCTTCGGAGATGCAAATCGACTAAGCTCTCCCATTTGTTCTTCGCTGATGATGTCCTCTTATTCTCAAAAGCTACCTTAGCCTCGGTTGGTCTATTAAAATCTGGAATTGATTCTTTCTCCAGCTGGAGTGGATTGGTGCCGAATTTGAACAAGAGTGAAGTATTTCTGTCTGGGGGATCTTCTGGCCTTCGAAATGACATCTTAAATATGCTTGGTTTCCAGGATGGTTCCTTGCCCTTTCGTTATCTTGGTGTCCCTGTTATTTCTGCAAGATTAGGGAAGGCGGACTGCATAATGTTGGTCAATGCAATAACGGCTCGAATTCAATCATGGACCCATAGATTCTTGTCATTTGCTGGTAGAGTTCAGCTCGTTAAATATGTGCTCTATTCCATTCAAGTCTTTTAGGCGAGTGTATTTTTTCTGCCCTGTGCTGTCCTTGATCGAATTGAGAAGATACTTCGGCAATTCTTATGGAAAGGTCCGAATATGGGTCCGAGTGGGGCCAAAGTAGCCTGGAGCGATGTTTGCCTCCCGAGAGAAGAGGGAGGCCTTGGAATTCGGACCTTGAGAGAAAATAATCTCGCCCTTATGCTCAAGCATATTTGGAAGCTCTTCTCGGACAAAGAATCTCTCTAGTGTAAGTGGATCCACTCCACATTTTTAAACCGGAAGAATTTCTAGATTACCCCTATCCCCATTTATTGTTCTTGGGCTTGGAAAAGACTCCTTTGCCTTCGGTATGTTTACCAGCAGCATTTCAGATGGAGGATAGGGAATGGAAAAGCTGTGTCATTCTGGTTCGATCCTTGGCACCCTAATGGCCCTCTCAATATTCTATTTTCCAACCAGGAGATATATCGTTCCGGCATCCCCCGAGATGCCTCTGTTGCTGATGCTTTGTCCACGCCTCTTGGTTGGTATGTTATTATTGTTAGGGCTAATTGGTGGGATCCCCTACCCGAGTTTAATCAACAAGAAGACCGTTTCCAATGGTTACGGCATCCATCGGGAAATTCTCAACGGCGTCTACTTGGGATCTCTTCGGACCCAAAGGAAATGTGGTGTCTTGGTCTTCGTTTGTGTGGAGCTCATCCATGCCGTCGAGATACCAAACCCACCTATGGCTTATTACCCGTAATAGGTTGCCAACTCAGGTTCTTCTCCTCTCATTTGCGTTGATTCCAACATCTTCTTCGTGTCCTTTTTGTTCAAGCAGGCCTGATTCGGTGGATCACCTCTTCTTCACATGCCATATACCGGGGAATCTCGCTTCCTTCTGGGCTGCGAAATTCAATGTCTTGTGGCGGAACAATTCCTGGCGGGAGAATCTTGATTGGGCATCTAGACGATTCTCGGACAGGGGCTTTTATCACTCTATGGCTCGATTCAGCTTTGGTGCTCTTTGCTACATAATATGGAAAGAGCGCAATAACATCATCTTCGGAATCGAGACTCACTTTATCCCGGCGATGAAGATGCATCTTTGTAAGGCAATTAAAGACAAAGTGATGACGTTCAAGCATGTCTTGGATACCCCGATGAATGAAGGCTGCAACAAAGCTGGAACTTGAGTCCGTCTATCTTTGATTGATGGAGGGTCTTTCGGTCTAGTTGAGTCTTTGTTGTTTAGGTTTCCTTGTTTGGTTTTCTTTGCTGCTCTTTGGATCCATGGCACCCCTACACTCTCTTTCGACTTTGGTCGCCTTGAGTGTTTACTCTGTTGGTGCCTGGTTTCCCCCCCTTCCTTGTAAGTTTCTACTAAATCTATATATTTCTTACGTTTCTTATTTCTGAAACATATTTGAAGAACAAAAAAGGAACAAAATCATGTTCTCCTACGAGCCTCTCCTCCTGCGAGCGTCTCCACCGTCGTCTTCTCCGGCGCCTCCCACTCTCCGATGCCGACAGCCGCCTCTGTCTCGAGATCATCCGGCTTCTCCATCGTCGTCCTCTCCGGCGCCAACAGCCACTACGAGCGTCTCCACCTGCGAGCATCTCCACCTGCGAGCGTCTCCACTTGGCGCGGCGAGGCCGACCTCGTGCCTGGCTGGGCGAGCTCGATCTCGCCCAGATCCGGCGAGGCCGAGCTCGCCCAGCGGCCGGGGGGAGTGCTAAGGACGGCCGGTCGAGTCGTGGGCTGGCGCGGGGTCAACGATCGAGCGGATCTCGAAGTCGCGGGTCACGGCGTGGTGAGATCTGATGTGGCGGTGGCGAATGGAGGCTCGAGACCTGCAGATGCGTCAATCGGGCGTGAGGCAGAGGGGCAGTCTTTGGGGCTCCAACGTCGCTTGGTCGTTGGCGGAGGCTTCGGGTGCAGGTTTGGTGTTGCAAGGGGAGAACACGGAGTGGCAGGCGACAGATCTGGGGACGCAGAGGTCGGCGACGCCGTCAGGCATGGGTCTGGTGTCGCGGCGTGCAGGGGACGCAGTGGTTGCTCCGACGAATGGCCGATATGGTGGCGGCGAGGAGGCGTCGAGCGCGGTCGCCGATGCGGTGGAGGGAGACGACGGTGTGGCTCTAGGTCACCGTCGGCTCAGCTGCCGGCGCGGGCGCGCTGGCACGGTCGTGCGAGGAGACACCGGGAGGAAGAGCGACCGGCCAAAGAAGAAAAAAGAAAAAGGAAAAAGAAAAAAAGAAAAAAAGGAAAAATAAATAAAAAATAAGAAAAATAAGAAAGAAAATAGAAAAAATAAAATAAAAATTTAAAAATTTAAAAGAAATAAAAAATTATATAAATTTACCAAACGTATTTCTGTTCATTTTTTATTCCTGAAACAAGTTTACCAAACATGTTTTTTTGTTCAAAAATTGTTCCTCGGAACAGAAACATTTTTTTCTATTTCTGTTTCCTGGAACAATTTTTAAACAGAAATGTTACCAAACGCACCCTAAGTGATCCGACAGAAACTTTTAGTATCAAAGTGAGCACCGTACCCAACTTATGGCAGTGATAGTGTACTTCTCCCCTTACAAAAGAGAGGACTTAAAAACCTCTCCATATACTCACATTCTCTTGTTATTGCCTTCGTCAACTGACTTACCTCTGGCTAAGTTTTCTCTAATCACAGTGCTCCTAATTCAAACTTTGTACTTGAATCATGTAGCCGCTATTTCCATCTAATTCTTTATAAAATATCTAGGCAAAATTCTTAGAAACACATGCAGAATCTTCGTTCAATTTGGGCCAAGATCTTCCATTAACGGCAGATTTGACACGCCATCTCACTAATTTATTGAGCAAACCATTCTATGATTTTCGGCAAAGATAATATTGGAATGTCATACTTCTGCTATGAGTTAGGCCTTCAATTTAGGAACTTTAACGGTTGTTAATTAGACCTATCTATGAAAAGTGCTCCTTGATGGTCTGACTATTTTGCATAATAGAGAATTTAGTTTTTCACTCCTTCTGCAAACTTCCGGCCTTAGTGAAATTGGCATATATGCTTGCACAATCAGAATCTCGTCCTTCTTTTTTTTTCAGTACGAGAATTAAGCTTTGTTAACACCAGAATCTTTTAGGAGTATTTTGCAACGCCAGTGAAGTCTGACCGAATCAAGAAGTTGTAAATGGAAGAGTGATTTTTTTAATATTAAACAAGTTCCTAGCGATATACGCGTGCCTGATTCGCCATGGTTTGGATGATTTTTAGCAAAGAATTTGGATATAAACTTCAAAGTCGATGATATGTGCTCATAAAAGTAAGAGATTTGATATCAAAGTTTAATTAGTAATGTTGTCTTTAACTTTTTCTATATCGAGGTAGGCATGAGTGTTTTGATCATATGAAAAGTGGACGATTAATTCGATAGCTACCTTTGTACGATACCATATGCCACGAACACGCATGGCGCGTGCATGCATCATTGCTTTCATATTCTTTAATTTGCGATAAACATCTATATTCAAAAACCTCCATATGTGAATATAAAATGATCGAATATGCGCAATGCTTGAGTGATGAGACCTTTTTGCAAAGTAAATTGAAATTTAGAGTTTACAAATATATATATATATATATATATATATATATATATTGGTCATATACAAAAAGTTGACCAAAAAATATTACGAATTAAGAGGGCGAGATCAATCCCTGCACCGTGCGGATCGATCGTGGATCGATCCCCGGTCGTGCGGTATCGGTCCCTGCACCGTGCGGATCGATCCCGGTCGAGGGCCTCGGTCGTGTGGATCGGTCCACGCACCGTGCGGATCGATCATGGATCGATCCCGGTCGAGGGCTTCGGCCGTGTGGATCGATCCACGCACCGTGCGGATCGATCCCGGTCGAGCGGGATTGATCGTGGTCGAGAGCCTCGGTCGTGTGGACCGATCCATGCACCGTCCGGATCGATCGTGGTCGAGGGCCTCAGCCGTGTGGATCGATCCATGCACCGTGCGGATCGATCCTGGTCGAGGGCCTCGGCCGTGTGGATCGATCCATGCACTGTCCGGATCGATCAAGGATCGGTCCCGGTCGACCGGGATCGATCGTGGTCGAGGGCCTCGGCCGTGTGGATCGATCCTTGCATCGTGCGGATCGATCGGTGCATGGATCGATCATGGATTGGTCCCGGTCGAGCGGGATCGATCCCTGCACCATGCGGATCGATCGTGGATCGATCCCGCTCGACCGGGATCGATCGTGGCCGACCGCCTCGGCTGTGTGGATCGATCCGATCGGTGCATGGATCGATCATGGATCGGTCCCGGTCGAGCGGGATCGATCCCTGCACCATGCGGATCGATCGTGGATCGATCCCGCCGACCGGATCGATCGGGGCCGACCAACCATGGTCCGGTTGCAACTTCACTGATCATTTCTTATCCAATTGAATCCATTCTTCTTCCTAAATTTTCCTTGTGTCATAAAATAACCTCCCCAATGGTTTTCCCACGTCCCAAATATTTTTTTCTAATTTTCCGGATTTTCGCAATTTTTTAAATACCAAAAATAAAAAAAAATATTTCCGGTCGTCAAAATTTTTTTCTGACTTTTCCATAATTTAGATCACATTTTTCTAAGCATCTCTGCAAAAAATCTCATCAAAATTTGATTTCTACAATTTTTTAAAGGGGTGGTGCTTACTCAAACATGGTGAATGTCTACTTCTGCTGAGGGCAAAAATGCTCATAAGGCTCTTTAGGGAGGTAGTGGTGCTCAGAGGCCACGGGCAGTTTTCGGGCGATCGTTGGGCTATGCATGAGTCATGTCACGGGCATAGAAATGAGTCAAGAATGAGTCATAACAACATTCAATGATCCCCGAAATAGGTTCCGATCGATCGAAAAGAGCACCCCTAGACAAAGATGGATGCATCGCATGGCTCCCCTCACGCAGGCATCATGGCCGAGCGCATGGGTCGTTTTCGAGCCAAGCGGCCATAGAGGATGAATCGATGACCGAGTTACTTGGGAATTGACGAATCTATGAGTCCCTTCGGTAAGACGAGATCGTGCCTCGGGCATGAATGAACGAGCCATGCGCTGTATCGATCCATGACCCGAACAAGACATTGGTGTTCTCGCGTCTAGCGGTGCGGATGCGACCTCGTTCGATAACTCTGTGTGATCCTTGAGTCCTCATGCTTAAGGAGCTACGGATGAGTCGCTTGGTTCGTTTCCAGTGTATGCGATGGCGTGTGAGAGACGATAAGAATGTGTGCGTAGGCAGGCTCCGTGCTGGTGCATCGAACTACTTCCCTCACTTTCGATCAGTTGTTGCTCCCCGAGCTAAACATCGGATGCAAGATGTGGGTTCCTGTGTTGCATACCTATTGCGACGGAAATGTGTGCCTTCGGTAGTCCCTTCCATCACGACGTCCTCTTGGATGCTCGATTGGACTGGATAGTGGGGCTCGTGTTCCACGAACGTCGTCTCATTCGATCGTTCAGACGGACCACGAGTGCTTACTCGTTCTCTCGGATGCGGAACTCTCGTAATGGGAGTGGGGTCATTGGCCCTTGTTCCCTAATCGTTAAGCGGGGATCGATCCACGATGGATCCGCATGGTGCATGGATCGATCCGCACGGTGCAGGGACCGATCCCGCACGACCAGGGATTGACCCACGATCGCGATCAATCCGCACGGTGCAAGGGTCGATCCACGATCGATCCCCGCGGCCGAGGCCCCCGACCATGACCGATCCCTGCTCGACCAGGATCGATCCACGATCGATCGTGCCCGACCACACGGTAGTCACATGCTTGTGACACGGCCCACAGACAAGCATGATCCAAGATCGTCCGTGAGGGACCGTGTCACGTACAAAGGGCTGCCCGGAAGCAGCCCACGAACGACCCATGAGCAGAACAAGCGGAAGGCCCATGCGCAGCCCGTGGGCGACCCCTGAGCGATGCTCGAGTAGCCCGTGACGGTTCAGCTGGTCGCGTGTCAGACGGACCTGCAACCCCGATCTTGCTTCTAACACACGCCCATGGTCTGCCCAAGGCCTGACGTACGCGACCCATGGACTTCCCAAGGGCCTGCCGGATGCAGACCATCGAGTAGCCTTCGAGTAGCATGTTGTATAGCTTGTAATGATTATACGGATTCGAAATGAACCGTTGGATCGGAGGGACGATCCACGGTCAAGATGCGACCCACTCTTGTATAAATAGGGATCCCTCTCCCACTTTGTAATCGCCTCGTTCACAAGCAATATACACTCTCTTTGCCCATTCGGTTCTTGTGTTCGAGCGAGTGTGTGTGTGAGGCTGACTTGGGATCACCGATCCTAAGGCCGCGCGGTGTTTGATCGACCGAAATTGATCGACCCGTGACAAGTGGTATCAGAGCCATCATTTCCAAACGAAATGGCCAATCCTCGCGCTGATGTTCCGATCGTTCAAGACAATGAGCGTGAAGATCGTGGGCGTTCAGCCAGGAGGGCTAACCGGTCGAGAAAGGCTCGTGCTACCTCGTGTGCGAGGGATCCGAAGAGGGATCTGGAAAACCGTCTGACGGCCATAGAGGAGACCGTCACAGACGTCCAGGCGTTCACGGACGACCTGCACCAGACTATTGAAGGAGCGGAAGCCGGTAGGGAGGAACTCTTGGCCGAAGTGCAAGAGCTCCAAGCCGGCATGGGAGAGCTCTGTGTCGAGGTGCAAGGATCCTTCATGCACGAGCTGTAGCAGCGAGATGAGACTTGGGAAGCCGCGATGGTGGCCATAAGGGCGGAAATGGCGGAAATGAAGGGCAAGCTCGTGGAGCTTGAAGCGGACGCGTGAACGGGGTGATCACCGTGCAGTCCCGTGTCGATGCACCCAAACCAAAGGAGTTCAAGGGCTCCCGGGTGGCAAAGGACGTGGACAACTTCCTGTGGTACATGGAGCAATACTTCCAGACCACGGGGACAACCGACGACGTGATCCGGGTAAACATCGCAACCATGTATTTATCTGATGATGCGCTGTTGTGGTGGAGACGTCGGTCGGATGGTAGGAATATCGAGCCTATCGTGACCTGGGCTCGGTTCGTCGAAGAGTTTCGGCGAACCTACTATCCCGCTTATACGGAAGAGGAAGCCCGAGGGGAACTCAAGCGCCTAGAGCAGAAGAGCGGAGTTCGTGAATATGTGAAGCGGTTCTCGGAGCTCGCGCTCCAAATCCCGTCCATGACCGAGACGGAGGCGTTCCACCAGTTCATGGGCGGACTCAAACCTTGGGTCAAGCAGGAGCTCAAACGGTGCAATGCAACGGACCTCACCACAGCCACTTCTGTGGCCGAGTCCCTTGTTGAGTACAGGCCGGCAAACACCACCAAGCCCGACTTTCGACCGAGAGAAAAGGCCACAGGTGGGGGAGATCGAGGCCGGTTCCCTCGACCAAATGCTGGCAGACCACCGTCGACTCCTCATAGGAATCAACCCGAGTCGAGCAACGCGAGGTACCAACACAAGGTACGCACTTACAAGTGCTTCTTTTGTGACGGTCCCCATATGGCTCGGGATTGCCCGAAAAGAGGAAAGTTGGCGGCCCTGTGCAAGGAGGACAAGCCGCGAGAGGAGGCGCGGTTGGGATCGTTGCGGATCCTTGGAACGATCAAGACCTCCAAGAAGGCCAAAGAACCGAAAGGAATGATGTTCGTAGACGTGAAGATCGGGGGTACCACGATGAGTGCACTCGTGGATACCGGGGCGTCCGATCTGTTCATATCCAAAGAGGCCGCGAAGAAACTGCATCTTCCGGTCGAGGCAAATGAGTCCGGTTGGCTCAAGACGGTGAATTCCAGGGAAGTCCCGACCAGCGGCATGGCCAGGGGCGTGGAGTTTCACCTAGGTCCTTGGACCAGCAAAGAAGATATCGAGGTAATCTCTCTTGATGACTACGACTTCGTACTCGATTTGGGATTTCTCGACCGGATCAATGCGGGTGTCATGCCCTTCGCGGATTGCATATGCATTCTGGACAAGCGGTGCCAATGCATGGTCCCGATCTATCGTGAATCGGGACGCGATAGGAAGATGCTATCGGCCATGCAGCTTGCTAAAGGGCTTAAGAAAGGAGAGGCGACCTTCCTGGCGACATTGAAGGAGGAGGGCGCGGAGGAAAGCTCGGTACCGGAAGAAGTATCCCGAGTCCTCGATGCCTTCCAGATGTGATGCCGCCCGAATCGCCCAAGAAGCCGCCCTCGGAGAGAGGTCGACCATCGGATCGAGCTGGTACCCGATGCTCGACCACCGGCCATGTCCCCCTATCGCATGGCCCCGCCCGAGTTGGAGGAACTGAGGAAACAGCTCAAAGAGCTGCTGGATGCTGGATATGTGCGCCCATCTAAGGCCCCGTTCGGTGCCCCGGTCTTGTTCCAAAAGAAGCACGACGGATCCCTCCGTATGTGTATCGACTACCGGGCATTGAACAAGCTGACTGTCAAGAACAAGTATCCGATTCCCCTTATTGCTGACTTGTTCGATCAGCTCGGAGAAGCCCGTTGGTTCTCCAAACTCGACCTTCGATCGGGGTATTATCAAGTGCGGATTGCTGAGGGGGACGAGCCAAAGACAGCATGTGTGACCCGCTATGGATCATACGAGTTCCTTGTCATGCCATTCGGCTTGACCAATGCGCCGGCTACGTTCTTGCACACTCATGAACAAGGTACTACACCCGTTCCTTGATCGGTTCGTTGTAGTTTATCTTGATGATATAGTAATATATAGCCGGACGCTTGAGGAGCATGTTGAGCATTTGAGTCGAGTTTTTCGGACCCTCCGAGAGAACGACTTGTATGTGAAACGCGAGAAATGTGCCTTTGCACAAAAAGAGATTCCGTTTCTTGGGCACATCGTTGGGGGCGGACGTATGCGGATGGACACGGCCAAGATCCGTGCCATTGTCGATTGGGAGCCACCAAGCAAGGTGACTGAGCTGAGATCCTTTCTTGGTCTCACGAACTACTACCGGCGCTTCATCCGGGAGTATTCACGCCTCACCGTGCCACTCACGGACATGCTGAAGAAAGAAAGGCCGTGGGAGTGGACGGATCGGTGTCAAGAGACGTTCGAGCGGTTGAAACAGACCATGACCAAAGAGCCGGTGCTTATGCTGCCCAGCTACACCAAGCCATATGAAGTGGAAACCGATGCTTCTGATTTTGCCATCGGTGGTGTCTTGATGCAAGAAGGTCATCCGGTGGCCTTCGAATCTCGGAAGTTGAATGATGCCGAGCGACGATACACGGTCCAAGAGAAGGAGATGACTGCGGTGGTGCATTACCTTCGCACATGGAGGCACTATATCTTGGGATCCCGGTTCGTCGTGAGGACCGACAATGTGGCTACGAGCTACTTCCAAACTCAGAAGAAGCTCAGCCCGAAACAAGCTCGGTGGCAAGACTTCCTGGCCGAGTTCGATTATGTGCTGGAGTATAAGCCCGGAAAGTCCAATTCCGTGGCCGACGCCTTAAGCAGGAAGTTCGAATTGGCCAATGTGGTGAGCAGGCCCGATTGCCCGTGGGTTGATCGTATTAAGGAGGGGCTGAAGCATGATCAAAGAGCCCAAGCCCTCCTTCAATACGCACAAAAGGGCTTGACGAGGATATTTTGGCTAGAGAATGGCCTCCTCTACACCAAAGGACGGCGACTCTATGTGCCGCTCCACGGGAAGCTTCGGAAGGAAATCTTAAAAGAGTGCCACGACTCCAAATGGGCGGGACATCCAGGGATCCACCGCACCATGGCACTCGTTGAAGATCAATACTTCTGGCCGCATATGCGGGATGATGTGGAGACATACGTGCGGACGTGCCTTGTTTGCCAACAAGACAAGATAGAGCAACGGCCTCCCGCGGGGCTCCTTGAACCGTTGCCCATCCCGGAACGTCCATGGGAGAGCGTCTCCATGGACTTCATTGTGAATTTGCCCAAGTCCGAAGGGTGTCGGGCTCTCATGGTTGTGGTAGATCGCCTCTCCAAATATGCGACATTCATGCCAACCACAATGGAATGCCCAGCCGAGGAGGCTGCCAAGCTGTTCCTCAAGCACGTCGTCAAATATTGGGGCGTTCCACGCACGATCGTGAGCGATCGTGACCCTCGGTTCACCGGACGGCTTTGGACCGAGCTCTTCAAGTTGCTGGGGACGAGTCTCAATCTTTCCACCAGCATGCATCCGCAGACCGACGGACAAACCGAGCGAGTGAACGGATTGCTGGAGATCTATCTTCGGCACTATGTGAGCAACACGCAAGCAAACTGGGCACGGCTGATCGACGTGGCCCAATTTTCGTACAACTTACAACGGAGCGAGTCCACGAACCAGAGCCCGTTCGAAATCGTGACCGGGCAGCAACCGCTCACGCCAAGCGCAATCGCTTCGGGATATCAAGGAAGCAGCCCGGCCGCATATAAGCTTGCGAAATAATGGGACGAACATGTGGACTTGGCCCGGGCATGCCTGGATAGGGCCGCGAAACGCACGAAGAAATGGGCTGACAGAAAGCGACGGCATGTGGAGTTTCAGGTCGGAGACTTGGTGCTAGTCAAGTTGCACCTCGTCCTTCGGTATAGAAACGTGAACAAAGGGCTGATCCGTCACTACGAAGGCCCATTTCGAGTGATATAACGGATCGGAAAGGTGGCGTACAAGCTGGACATACCAGCCAAGTTCAGGCTCCACCCCATGTTCCATGTGAGCATGTTGAAGCCGTTTCACGTGGACGAGGATGATCCGGATCGGGGCACATCACAGCGAGCGCCCCTTGGGGTGAAGACCTCCTATGATCGGGATATTGAGTTTATCCTGGCGGATCGGACCATACGGAAGAAGTATCGGGCACCAAGGAAGGAGTACCTCGTCCAGTGGAGAGGCCTTCCTGAGAGTGAAGCAAGCTGGGAACCCTCCGAGGCTCTGTGGGAATTCAAGGGGCACATCGAAGCCTTCCATGCCACGGACGCGACGAGGGCGTCGCCAGATTAGGTGGGGGAGAATGACACGGCCCACGGACAAGCAT